>NW_007246145.1:180248-186836 GCF_000164805.1 Carlito syrichta | reverse complement strand
TCAAGGTACACCATCATATCATCTGCATAGAGAGATAACTTGACTTCCTCTTTTCCTATTTGAATACCTCTGATTGCCTCCTCTTCTCTGATTGCTTTAGCCAGGACTTCCAATACTAGATTGCATGATTTTTATACTTCATTTTGCTAATCTGATGTGTTATATTGATTGATACATGTATATAAAACTATCCTTGAATCTCAGGAATAAATCCCACTTTGTTATGGTATATGATCCTTTTGGTTTGCTGTTGAATTCAGTTTGCTAATTTTTTTTGAGGATTTTTGTATCTATGTTTATCAGATATATTGTCCTGGAGTTTCTTTTTTTGTAATGTCTTTGTCTGCTTTGCCACATTGTTATCAGGGAGATGGACTCATAAAATAAGTTTAGAAGTGTATCTTCTATTTTTTGAATAAACTTAATTGACATTAATTCCTCCTCAGATAGTTTGTGGAATTCAATTTTGAAGCCATTTTCTCCTGGGGTTTTCTTTGTTGGACATCTTTTGATTAGTGATTCACTCTTCTTATTTGTTACTAGTTTGTTGAGGCTTCTTTCTGTTTCTTCTTGATCTAGTCTTGGTAGGTTGCATATTTCTAGGAGTTTATCCGTGTCTTTTGGGTTGTATGATTTGTTGATGCATAATTGTTCATAATCCTCAATCATGTTCTTTTTCACTTCTGTCATATTGTTTGCAACGTCTTCTTCCATACATAATTTTATTTATTTGAGTTTTTTCTCTTTTGTACTCATTTAATAAACATAAGCATTAGTTGAATTTTATCTTTTTTAAAAGTTTTCAGATTTGTCAATTTTTTATATTGTTTTTCTATTCTCTCATTTATTTCTATAATCTTTATTATTTCCTCTCTTTTGCTAACTTTGGGCTTATCTTGTTCTTCTTTTCTAGTTCCTTGAGATGAAAAGTTTTGATTATTTATTTGTGATCTTTAAAAAACTAGACATTTAGTGCTATACGAGGACTGACAATTAAGTTTGTGAATTAATTCTAGAAAAATTGCTGCATACCTCACTGAGGAATATCACTGTGGTTACTTTTGAAGTACTTCTCTTGGGAAGCTATGTACCAATGTTAGCACTTCGTCTACCTGTCAAAGCAATTTGGGGTCTATTTTTCTGGAATGGCCATCAGAGTTGTTGTCATATTACACTTGATGTCCTTAATGTCATCAAAATGTCTTCCTTTCAATATTTCCTTTACCTTCAGGCAAAGAAAAAAAGTCATTGGTGGCCAGATCAGGTGAGTAAGGAGGGGGCTCCAATACAGTTATTTGTTTACTGGCTAAAAATTCTCTTACAGACTGTGCTGTGTGAGCTGGTGCATTGTTGTGCTGCAAGAGCTCCTTCAAGACCATTTTTGCACACACCTTTGTCATGTCAAGATTTTCAGTTAAGAGTTTTCCAACTGGTTCTCTATTGTCTATTGATGTTTATTTGACCTGATATACTTCTCACAGTCAGCTGATAATTTTGACATATAATTCAATCAATTTATGCAATGTTTTAATCAGTTCTGCTTGCTTCTGGTCGTCCTGACCTCCCTTCATCCATGATGGTTTCTCTCCCCCAAGAAAAATTTGTAATCCATTTATACAATGCTATTTTCATCATGGCATTATCCTCATAAACTTGGACTAACATTTCCTAATTTCACTTCCACTCTTGCCAAGTTTAACAAGAAATTTAATGCTGTTCATTGCTTTAATTCAAACTCCAACATTCTCATGATGACAGCTCTGATGGCTATTCCAGAAAAAGAGTTCCAAAATTGCTTTGATGGGGGAACTAGGCTCTGGTGTCAGTGCATAGCTTCCCCAGGGAAGTACTTTAGAGGTGACCACAATGATATTCAGCAATGAGTTATGTAGCATTTTTTCTGGGTTGAGTTTGCAAATTTATCAGCCCTCATGGTTACATCTTTAGTTAATGCATTTCTGTAATCAAAACACATTTTAGCACACATATTAAGATATTATATATGCTAGTTATTCAATCCTCAGTAAAAAGAGTAAATGAGGCTGTTGGATTTTTTTTTTTTTAACAAAAACAAGGATAATGGTTATCACCTGTGTTTGCTACTGTGCAGAGCTACAATGTCAAAGGATGCTGGTGAATCTAAATCCATGAATTGGAGGATATCATAACTTGACTGAAATACATTTTCATAGGATGAACTTTTCTTCTAATGTTGTGGTCATGTACTTGAGCTTAAAAGTAATCATATTGAGAGCAAAGAGAATGGTCATTCATGGCAGTAAGGACTGAACTCTTTTTCTTCGCTCTTTGAATAACCTAAGCAGGATCTAATTCATTAGGTCCAGTCCAGACCAGAGGCCCAGTGGCAGTCAGAGACCCTGAATCCAGTGTTACATTTCAGCACCATAGTAATTGCAAACAAAGGATTTTTTAGGATTGGAATTTATGAAGAATTTGGCCTACACTAATTGGTTGTAGCCCAGGGACAAAATGAGGATAACCAATACTCGCTCTCTGAATATAAACACTCATTTAAATACTTGAACTGCTGGGGCCAACATAGAATAAGTGACCTAGAGATAAAGGTCATTTTTGCTGGTTCAGTTGGGGATGGCAGAGTGGGAGCCTTGAACCATTTTGAATAGACAATTAAGAGAAGGTTATTCTTACTACAAGATGGTGAGGTGCTGACTGTTGCATGTTTTCTTATCTCCTGGAACTAAATCTCAAATCCTTTTCATCATCAATGCTTGGTGAATAACAATCTGATTAGACTTGTCCTTTATCAGGCCTTCATTTTCTTCCTTTTTAAAAATTTAACTTTTTATTTTAAATATGTGGGGTACAATTCAGGCTTAGGTATATAAATGTTCATTATGCTGGTACCCTTATTGATGAGGTGTGCCCCCCTCCCCTGGCAGATTCCCATTTCTGCCAATCCCAGCCCCCCCACCCCAGCAGTTTCCTGCTAATGCCAATCCTTTTCTTATAGTATTACGGTAATTGTTCAAGGTCCATTTATGAGTGGGAGCATGTGGTCCTCAGTTATTTTTTCTGTGATAGATCACTCTGCATTATAGACTGTAAGTCCATCCAAGTTGCTGCTGAGTTCATAATTTTTCCTTTTTTATGGCTGCGTAAAATTCCATCATGTGTATATATCCCATTTTAAAAATCCAGTTCTCTTCTGATGGGCAGGATGGTTAGTTCCATGTTTTTGCTACTGTGAACAATGATGCAATAAACATATGTATATGAGTATCTTATTTAGATTGATTTGAGTTCCTCTGGGAATATTCCCTGTAGGGGAATAGTTGAATTTTTAGATCTTTTAGGAATTGCCAAACTGTTTTCCACAGGTTGTATTAGTTTACACTCCCACCAACAGTGCAGAAGTGTTCCCTTTTTTCCACATTCTCTCCAGCATCTGTTGTTTTTTGAGTTATTGATGATGGCCGTCCTGACTGGAGTTAGGTGGTACTTTGTTTTCAAAGAATTTAAATGTCTCTCTTCTTGACTCCCATTACTTTAACCATTATTATTAGAATTAACATTTAATAGCAGTCTGGATTTTTAGGATGCCGTTTGGCATGTATTTCAAAACTGTTTTTCTGTGTTGTAGCATTATGGAGCTTTGCTTCCTTGAATATTCTTTTACTGTCCTTTGATACTTCTTATAAAAATATTTTTCTTCCTTGGCCATGCTATAAATCTACATTTATTGCTCCCTCTGCTATTGTTTAATGTTTAACACTAATAAAAATGCTACTTAGCATTTACACAAGGTTCATATTTTTAAAGTGCTTTACAAGGACTATTACTCAGGTCTTTTTTAATGAGGATATTTTCAGAGGCAATTTTTTATGAATATTCAGGAGACATTATGAATGTGAAACTAAAGCTCTGTTTCTGTAACAATTTGGAATTTGGATGTGCACTACACAAAAGTAGGGAAGTGCTGATCTGGCCATCATAAACAACAACAAAAAAACACTAGCATTGTTTTGTGGTCAGTAAAAAATGCTCATAACTATAGCTTTAGAAATATATTTATCTATCATCTATTCTAAGAACACAGTGTCTATAAAATAGGGTTTTAAACAACTTGAGTCTCTTCTTAATAATATAAAATGTATTAAACTGAGACTTAAAAAAAAAAAACGATGGAGAGCTAATCTCTGTCTGGTTTAAAGCCAGAGTTTGTTACTTACATTTTCAGATTGTGTTTGTGTTGAGTTTAGTTCATTATAGGTGTGATGTAATTTAAATTTCACAGGTAGGGAAAATGTTCTATTTTTCTATTCAGATATTAATAGGTAGTCTGAAAGTAAAATTCATTGCTTTATATAATGTACTCAAATTATCTTCAGTAAGTGCAAAATACATATTTAAGATGTTAATAATTCTATCTTTGGTTTTGTCTGCATGTGTAAATTCACCAACAATTCTCTATTTTAAGAAATCCCTTGCATCACCCTGAAGATTTTCATACAACAGGAGTATTTATGAATAGAAAACAAATACAAGGTAAAATTATGGTTTTGTTTTGCATTATTCTTTAGACTTAGATTTGAAATGCATTGAGAATAGGGATGATGTTTCATTATTCTTTGCTTCTCCAGTGGATAAATAACCATTGGTATATACTAGGTGCTCAGTAAATATCTGTGGGCTGCTAGTTACTGATAATGTATGGAGGAATATTATTTCAAACAATGCAAATTGTTTGTGAAGGAGAATCCTGCTGGAACTAATGCTGATTTATTGGATTTATGGGCTTTCTACAGCTTGGAACCTTGCAGAAGCTTTCTATCCCACTCAACATTCAATTTAAACTGAAAACCATAAACTGCATGACCTTTCCCTGATCCAATCTGGTACCATTCCTTGCTTTACTTTTCCAAGAAGTTCACAGGTTTCTGCTGTTTCTTTACTCCATCTCATTCCCTTCACAAACTATTTCCCTTCCCACAGACTGTCCTGTGGATGTTCACTTCTTGTCATTCAGATCTTAGCTTCAATGTTACCTCCTGAGAGAGAACCTCATGACCACTCAATCCTCAAACCCTGGCTCACATTATTTAACTGTGATAGTTAATTTTTTTTTAATTAAAAAAAATTATTTTAAAGATGTGGGGTACAATTCAGGGCTAGATATAAAAATATTCATTATGCAGGTACCCTTGTTGATGAGGTGTGCCCACCCTTCCCCTGGCAGTTTCCCACTAGTGCCAATCCCTTTCTTATGGTATTATGATAATTGTTCAAGGTCTGCTTATGAGTGAGAACAAGTGATACTCGGTTTTCTGTTTCTGTGATAGATCACTCAGTATTAGAGACTCTAAGTCCATCCAAGTTGCTGTGAAGTCCATATGTTTGTCCTTTATGACTGCATGATATTTCATTGTGTAGATATACCACATTTTATTTATTTATTTAATTTAATTTTATTTTGTTGAGTTGGAGTCTCACTCTGTCACCTAGACTGGAGTGCAGTGGCTGCTCCCAGTCACTGCATCCTTGACCTGCTGAGCTCCAGCGATCCTTCCGCCTCAGCCTACCAAGTAGCAGGAACTACAGGCGCGCGCTACCACACCCGGCTAATTTTTTGATTTATTGTAGAGATGAGATCTCGTCAAGTTGCCCAGGCGGGTCTCGAACCTGTGGGCTCGTGCAATCCACTCACCTCAGCCTCCCAAAGTGCGGGATTACAGGGTGAGCCACCGAGCCCGGCTGATATACCACATTTTAAAAATCTAGTCCAGTTTTGATGGACAACACGGTTGGTTCTGTTTTTGCTATTGTGAATAGTGCTGCAATAAACATGCGTATGCAGGTCTCTTTTGTATAGAATGATTTGAGTTTCTCCAGGTATATTCCCAGTAGGGGTATTGCTGGGTCATATGGAAGGTCAGTGTGTAGTTCTTTCAGAAATCATCACACTGTTTTCCAAAGAGGTTGCACTAGTTTGCATTCCCACCAGCCATGTAGCATTCCTTTTTCTCTGAATCCTCACCCGCATCAGTTGTTGTTTGTTTTATAAATGATGGCCATTTTTACTGGGGTTAAGGGGTATTGCCATGTGACTTTGAGTTGAATTTCTCTGATGATGAGTGAGGCTGAGCACTTTTTCATGTGTCTGTTGGTTGCCCATATATCTTCGTTTCAGAAGTTTCGTGATAGTTAATTTTATGTGTCAACTTGGCAGGGACACCAGGTGCCTAGATATTTAGTTTAATGTTACTTTGGATGAGAACAACATTTAAATGGGTGAATTTTGAGTACAGCAGAATGACCTCCATAATACAGGTAGGCCTCATCCTGTCAACTGAAAGACCTTAACCGAACTAGCTGAAAGAACACTCCTTACCTCCCTGGAGATAGAGCAAATCTCCAGCAGATGGCATTCTTTAGACTTGAACTGGATCATTGGTTCTTCCTGGTGCTCCAACGTGATAGCCTTTGGACCGAAACAGCAGTGTTGGATCTTGCTGAGTTTTTAGGCTGCCGGTTCTCTTTGCAGATTTTGTACTTACCAGCCTTCATAATTGCTGAAGCCAGTTCCTTAAAATATATAATTCAGCCGGG
>NW_007246145.1:165757-180104 GCF_000164805.1 Carlito syrichta | reverse complement strand
GGCGGGGCTGGGGTGGCCGGGAGCGGCCACCGCACTCCAGTCTGGGTGACAGGGAGACGTCGACTCAAAAAAAAAAAAAAAAAAAAAAAAAAATATATATATATATATATAATTCAAAAACTCTATCATTTATCTATTCATCTATGATCTATCTATCTATCATCATCTATTATCTATCAATCATTTATCAGGTCTATTTAATATCTATCTGTGTATCATCTATCTGTCTATATATCATCTTACTGATTGTCTTTCTCTGGAGAACATTAACTAATACATACTGTTTTGTTTATTACTTTTTTCTTCCCCACTAGAGGCATGTTCTGTGAGTGAGCACAGGTCTTAGTGGCCTTGTTCTTGGTTATATCCCCACGGGCCTAATATGAGTTGACCTAAAATATATACATTAATAAATATTGTTGAGTGTTTTAATTATTGGCTTAGCCCATTGAGACCAATTATAACGATACTTAAACAATCAATAATGATAGGGTTCTTCACATTAATAGGTATTCCCTGGTGTGAATTATAAAAGCAAGTATATATTACCACATGTCTATTTATAAGCAAATATATTGAATGCAAATATTTACTTTGGAATCATTTTGCACTTTAATTACCCGGCATAACTGTTAATAGCAGCCAAAACAATAATCACTCATTGCATGACTGACACTACACTTGAAGTGAACTTGTAGATTATTAGATGTATCTGATATATACAATATTAAATATATTTAATAATAGAATAATACAAATGATTAGGCATTATTTTTCTAATTTTATTCCTGTTTATCTCAAATATAAAATGAAAACAATAATAGTGTCTACTTTACAGAGTTATTGTAAAAATTCAATAAATTGGAACAGTGTTTGCCAGATTATTTTAGCTATTATCATTGTTGTTGCTACTATAATTATCATTAGTCCCCATGCATTTTGCCCAAGGAACATTATGCTTTAATTCAATTGAAAATTTTATTAATTATGTGAATGAATCAAAGCTACTAAGTTGGAAATTATCTTTTATTTACTATTCTTTTTGTTTTTACTGAGATTTTGTTTGTAGGGTAATATAAAGGATTGTTTTCCTTTTGAGATTATCTCATTTTTCATATTATATTATAGTCCTATGAACTAAGATAAATTGTTTATTTTTTATTCTTCACATCTTTTATTACCAAGTTATATCAATTTAGCATCTTTACTTTTTTTCACTTAAGACATTGTGTTGATTTCACTCATTTAAATTTGTGTGTTCTGGATACTCTACAAATCTCTTAAATTATTTGAAAATGACATGGAAAGAACCAGATATTATGAAAATTTTAAATGCATAAAGTCAACGAAAGTGATTTTAAACTCATATATTTGGATATCTATTAAAAGTGCTTATTACATCTTTTCCTAAAGTGCAGGATGTCTTGTTAACATTGGATTTATTTTATTTTTCTAAATGTGGCAAGTCTTGAACTCGTTTATACAGACACAATCACATAGGCATGCATACACAGACATGCATTTGCATTTACAGGAACACACAAACATGTTAACAGACATATATCTACATTTACACACACGCACGTTATTCCTATGCCTGGATTAGCAAATGTTTCTGATAAATAATTTCCTTTCACCCTTAATAGGAAGTGATCATCTTCAGATTCTAACTATGACTACTGAGGGCTTAAATTATAAACCTAGTGAACATCCTAGTAGTGAATTTACTATTTTCTTTTGTTTTAAGCTAGTTGATTATTATCAAGTCTTTGGAAAAAATAAATGAGAGACATTGTGTATGCATCGGTTTTCTGCTCTGTTATCTATATTTGCATCCCACTTGTCGTAGAACCCTACCCTCAAAGACAATTCTATGGGGATTTTAATAATACAGCAAAGATATCAGATATAATAATAAAGTCAGTCAAAACCACTATGGTCCTTTTCTTAGTCACCACTGGCCAAACTTGTGGAACACTTTCTACATGGGCATCCATCATTGAAACAAATCTATCTAATGACTTGCTTCTGGGCCACATAGGGCTAAGAAACGGCCTTCTTTCTTGGCAGAATGAATATCTGGGGTGACATGCAATGTTAAACTTGAAATTGTTACATAATTACATGCATTTTCCCATTTCATGGTTTTTAGAAAAGAACCACCTACTACTCTCCCATTTCTAAGCTGTGTTTAGAATTTTCTCATTTGAAGCAAGCCTTACTAGTAACCATTTGTTGACGTTGTATACATACTTAATAATCTTTCTGTGGAAAACACAGAGCTTTAATACTGCATCCAAGGAAGGGTATTAAACACAGTCTAAAACCATAGCTAATCAGAATTTAAAAGGCATTGCATAAAGTACTGATTCTGTTGCATTTTTTTCAGATCATACTATATGCTGTCCAGGTGTTTCAGAAATTGGATTTTTATTTGTAAAATGAGAGTAAGCATCATGTTTATAAATGTTGAAATGACATTTAAGATAACTGAGATATGTTTAAGCATACAATTTGTAAAGTATTCATTATTATTAATATAGAGATGTTACTGTTTCTCATATTTTTTAAATGCCAAAGTGCATACTCATTACTACAGAAATATGGTTATTTTAGGATCATTTTTACCTTGTAAATAATCTGACGTCTTCATTTTCTCATTCATATATTTTTGTTTCATCATTTTTAATTAATCCACCATTTCTATTTATGAAATTTCCTTCCTTTTCCCCAGTCTTTTGACATCAGTCTAACACTCTCGGAATTTGTCAAAATAATTAGAAATGTTTAATGAGTCTGAAAGACAATTAACTTAATTCCATATGATTAACTGTCATGGAGGTCAATAGTCATGCCTATGAGTAATACTTCTGAGTATTTACTTTCATCTTGGTGAAAAGGTTTATAACTTTGGAGAGTTCTTTGACTGCCTGATGACATTATAATCAAAGTCTCAACTTAATTTTTATTTATTTTTTCAGTCAGGGTCTCATTCTGATGCCGAGGCTGGAGTGCAGTGGCACAGTCATGGGTCACTGTAGCCTCAACCTCCTGAGCTCGGATTATCCTTCTGCCTCAGTTTCCCAAGTAGCTAAGGCTACAGGTGAACATTACCATGCCCTGCTAATTTTTTGATTTTTTATAGAAATGAGGTTTCACTATGTTGCCCAGGCTGGCTTCAAAGTCCTGGAATCAAGCAATTCTGCCTTGGTCTCTCAAAATGATGGTATTACAGACATGAGCCACTGCTCTCAGCCTCAACTTAAAACTTTTAAGTTATGATTAATAATTATTATTTTTATATCTAATATCTTAAAATCATATCTTTTACTTTATTTCTTTTAAATTTGAGATTATTCTGGTTGTATGTGAAACAGCTGAGATAACTTTTAAATAAGTTTGTTTGCTTCATTTGTTTTTTCTAAGTCTATATTTTCTTATTTTGTATTTGCATACATAAAATGTGAATGATTTTTCTATCTGTGTTTGGTGTGCATTTAGATGCCTTTAGCAAATTCTTTTCACTCACCAAATACTGAATTTTAATTACTCCTTTCACTGTGCTATACTGAATGGATTACCTAATTAGTTAATTTTTAAACTTTTTGAACTATTCTTCATCTTGCAATAATACAAGGGAGGACTCCAAAAAAACCTGGAATTATTTTTTAGAGGGCAGTCCTCTTTTAGTGCAAGCTTCCCTTGCTAGGTAAGTGCTCTTGAAATCTATCAGTAACAGTGTACTAGCTCGTGATGTTGTGAAAAAAAATTCAGCTTCCCTGAGTTTTTTTTCCTGGAGATTCTTTGAATGCATTTTCCCATTTCATGATGGGTGATTTATGAGCACACCTGCCCAAACTCTACTGATTGTTCAGCAGTTTTTGACCAAAAATGGCATGAGCCCCAAACTCCACCCTTCCTATTCACCTGATCTTGTCCCAATGATTTTGTTTTGTTCCGCAGGATAAAAAACGTCCTCAGAGGGAAATGTTTTGCTGATATGAAAGAGATGAAATAAAAAATGGCAGGTGCATTTAAAGGCATCACAATTGACGAGTTCAAAAACTGAACAGCAGAAAAAGCATCTCTATAGGTGTATTGCATCAAAGGAAGAATACTTTCAAGTGGCTGAAGTTTAAACATGTAAGAATAAACACAATTTTTATGTACAAATTCTGAGCTTTTTGGGTTCCCCTTGTATGTTCTTTTTGAAGGAGTGCAGTTAACAAAAACAAGCAACTTATCAAGAAATGAAATGTCTGCATCTCATCCCAGATAATTTTCTATCTTGATCTTACTACCTACTCAAGATGTTTGGATAAGTTAAACTGGCCCTCAAATCTAGTTACTCCATATAAACTCAGAAATACAGGTCATGAAACTCTACTGGGAATGAGGGATCAGTGGAGCCACACTTTTCTCCTGTAGCCTGAACTTAATCAACAGATTCTTCCAGAGAAAAATTCTCTGATACCAGAATAGACCATCTCTCATATTTCTTGCTATGTTTGTAAGATTAAGAAAAAACATCCTTTATATAAATTCTTCCTTGGTGAAATAAAATTCTGGTGGGATATACTCAAAGTCTCAAGTGAAATGATTGAAAGAAGCATCCAATGTCATTAAATAATACTGTCACTGTGTTCACTGTTCTTAGCTTTAGGTCCAATAATACTTAACAGAGATCTTGTGGGATCATAGCGTTAAATAGATACTGGATTTTAGACATTGACTACATGACCATTTGTTTTGTGATATCCATTTCAAGATGATTTTATATTATCTGGAGGTGTCCTTATTGTTGAAAAATGGAGAGCAAACTTGACACCACTTCATGTTTTTACATTACTTTCTGCTGAAAAAGCTATTTTAAACTTGGAAGTTAACACACAACTACTATAGATTTTTTTGTCTCTTGTTTTTGGAGGGTAATGTTGTTAGTGTATAATTAACTAGTAGTAGGTGAGGGTGAGATACTCTTCTGAAAACTCACTACCAAATTATAATAAAAGAAAGCCCCAGACAAATTTGGCTACAGGGACAATTATTAACAAGCAGGCACTTAGTCCCACAGCTTGTACACCATTCTAGCCAGTAGTCTTTTTAGATGTTGCAAATTCACCTTGCATAAAAGCCTCCTTTTAAGTAAATGTAGTAATTGTCGAATACACTATTTGTCTAATCATCTACCAAACTAGATTGATTCTAAATCAATCAAGAATCCTCATAATCAATAGTGAAACAGAGCTTCTGATATAAGATATAGAGTATAGGTTGAAGAGTCTTATGCAATTTTTCATTTGGTAAGGGGAAATCTTTATTGTAATTAAACCATCCGCTTAAATGTTTGTGTGTGTGTGTGTGTGTGTGTGTGTGTGTGTGTGTGTGTGTGTGTGTGTGATAACTCTTCCTAATTCTACTGGATCACCACATTTTCTTCCATTGTAATCTATATGTAGCTCATCTTTGGTTTTAATACAGGACATTTGATTTGCGATTTCTTTTGCATTTTAGGTTGTCAAATTTTTACTCATTCTATTATACTTATTCAATCAATATAACTTTTTGATTAATTGATAGTGGACCACCCATAGAGTGTGACTCCCTGATTAGAAACTAACCATACCTGGAGTGCAGTTTTACCTAACCAACATCTACAGAAAAATATGATATCTTCTATATAGAAGACTTTTGAAAATAGATTACAGACATGGTAACATCGTCACTCTCAGAATAGGATTATAATGTGCCATGCTTTTTTCATTTCAACAAATACAATCCTTGGCACAGAGCTAATGCTGAAGCAGAGTAGATTAAATATAATTTTATGATGGTAAAGTAAATGATAAAAATGAAGAATTTACCATGAGTAAATCACCCTGTCAATTTTGCCACTGGTATAAGTAGCATTTTCTCAGTCTCCTTGCAGTCATCTTGCTTTATCAGATTAGTCTAGTACCATCATCATTAATGTCATGGGTTCTTTCAAAAATCAAAATATAGAGAGATAATTTAATAAACTAATATTTAAAATTAAAGCAGTCACTTTTTTAGATATTAAAAAATATGACAGGACTTTTCCAGTATTTCATCTGTATATTGGATATACTTATTGATGGGTCACTCTGAAGATAAATTTATGACATTTAATATTCCTAAGACCAAAATAGTAATTTCTATTTAATAGATGTGTCTTATTCTATTTTGTAAATTATTTTTGTCATAGCTCTTCCACATTTTCTTCTAGTATAATCTATGTGTATCTCATCTTTGGCTTGAATATGGGACATTTGATTTGTGATTTCTTTTGCATTTTAGATGACCATAGTTAAAATTTTTACTCATTCTATTAAGCTTATTGTAACTCAAGAACAGCATTGCCTCTTAGAAATTTTTCTTTTGCAGAATATTTTTTCTAGATAATTTACATAAGCATTGTTCTGCCTTGGTTTGCAATATATATAAATATTATTTAGATGATACAATTTTTACAAGAGTAGAGAAATACTGTGTTCAAAGGGCAATATAAAGTGATATGTGCTTGCCTAACATGTTCCAGAAGAAATACAGCACTCTAATTTTCAGTTTGAGTTTAATATGTTAGCATCTTAATTTCATGAAACATTTTTGAATATGCAGCTGTGTCCTATATTTCTACAAAATGGAATAAGTTTGTGTGTGTGTGGGGGGGGTGCTGTTTGTGTGTAAACAGATGCATTAAAATAATTGCAACAAAAAGTCAGAGTTTTTTTAACAGCAGACCATGTAGTTAATTGTACTGGGCTGTCAATTATATAGCAATAAAGCAAATATCAATTTCAAAAGAATATTTTATGTTGAATCTTAATTTTAAACTTCTTAAGATCCACTAATGAGCAAGTCTCTGATAATGTTGTAAAAATGCTCTCTTTTTGTTTGAAAAGATACGCTGATTGACTTATATGTTCATTCACTCATTAACTTATTCTTTATTTGATATTTACTTGCTATGTTTTATGGGTAAGGTGCTGGAAGCAACCAGGGACACATAGATGAATAAAACCTGCACTTTGTTCCCAAGATGCTCCTGAGAGGTCAGAAATAGATATGGAGAACAGAAAGAGTCAACTATATTTTCTTCTTGGTTTTCATTGTATGGTCATGTTCAAATTACTGCTACAGCTTGAGAATTCAATCTAATTTTTGGTTTAACATAATGCATTTAGAACTATGTTGCCTGATCGTCACAAGATCTGATTTGATGTTAAAGAAATTATATTTTGTAATTTTTATCTTTAGAATTTGAATATAAAAAAACCCCAGAAATTTCCATTATTAGCTATACTCATAGCTGTACCATTTAATAGTGAATATTTTTCAAAAAATCAAAACGATAAAAATACATTTAGAGGAGAGCAAACTGTGATGTAATCATGTATATTATTATATAACTGTCAGATTAATAAATCAAAATGATATGCAACGATATGGATAAATTTTGGCAATATGATATTAAGTGAAAAAGTAGATTCAAATGATCATATATAACAATGATAATTTTTATAAAATTAAAAACATTCAAAAGATACATATGTGGGTGTGTATATATATGTAAGTTATATGTAAGTTATATATATATAACTTACATACACACACACATAGTCTTAAAATTATATTGAATTATCATTCAATTATTAGCTACATTCATAGTTGTACCATTTAATAGTGAACATTTAAAAAAATCAAAACAATAAAAATACCCATATTATATATATATGAAACTTACATACACACACATATAATCTAAAAATTACATTGAATTATCAAATAGTAGCAATTAATGGAAATTGACCATACACTGAAAATAAAAAAAGATGATATTGATTAATTGACTCAGTTCTTTTTAATATATAGTATACATACATAATATATACATGCACATATATATTTCCTATTTTATACAAATACATACTTTTTATTAGCACATATAGATGCAATTGATGATGCAATGATAAATATGGGATTCAGGATAATTGTTACTGATTTAGAGAGGTGTGGGAGGTTTGATTGATGAGTGAGTTAGAACCATGCGGTTGGATGTAGGCTTTTCAAGGGTTTAGCTTTTCTTTTAGGTGATGGGTTCTAAGTTTTACATTGCATCATTAAAAACAACTAATTAATGATTGACTAATTAAAAGTGGACTGTGTCTTAATTAGTCACCAATGAGAATGTACCATGGATGAAACTCCCACATTTTCTTAAATTCTAGTTGCATTAGCTCTGTCCCACAGTTTTGTCGTTTTGTTCCATTCTTCAGTTATATGTTTACTAGCTCATTTTTGTCTATCTTCTTCATATTCCTTCTTTACTGATTTAAAAAATTCAGTTTTTAAACTGTTTTGATTCTTTCTAAATGTCCTTCACCATATTTTCAGATAAGTATTTCTGCATTAGTTATCTTGATATTTAGTCTTCAGTCATGTGATATTTTGTCTGTTTTGAAATTTCCTTCCTGTCTCATCTGACATTTAATGTGTTCCTGTTTATTCTATTCATTTTCTGAGTCTTTGAATTTCTGACTAAAGTTATTCCTTCATATCAGCAAGTTCTGCTTAAGTATATTTTTTTCAGGTATGAGTACTATACTACAATTGCCCTCTGCTGAATATTTTGTTCCTGAGTGTTTTTATACACTGAAATGTTTTGATTCACATTTTCTATTTTCCTTTTATTACAGTCTCACATTAATATTGCCTGTCTTTTTTGTTTATTTTATAACATCTCACACTCTCATCCTACAACAATAGTACTTCTAAAGATTTTACGGTGACAGATTTTCATGGTTCACAAAGTTACTTAGTTCATGAGTACCCTATCTGGCGAGACAATGCAGTGCAGTGTTAGACCGACATTCTACTCTTTTTTTTTTTTTTTTGAAGATAAGACTTTGTTTTTGAGATTATTCTTTTTTGTTTTGTTTGTTTTGCAGCACACTCATTTCCACTGTTTGCTCTCTTCTTTACTTCAACAAACCTTCAATGAATGGGCACTTTTTCAATGTGCCTCCCCCAATCCCACCGCCAAAGTATCATCTTCAGGCAATGGCAACTCTTATTTTTCACATGCTTAAATCCTCTCTTTTCGATAGCTTATTTGTACTGTTTTTACTCACTTG
Organism: Carlito syrichta; assembly: GCF_000164805.1. Lineage (NCBI taxonomy): Eukaryota > Metazoa > Chordata > Mammalia > Primates > Tarsiidae > Carlito > Carlito syrichta. The sequence continues at coordinate 170,949 of NW_007246145.1, read as the reverse complement.
GTCTCAGTCGTGTTTTGAGTATTTTTCCTACTTTAAGATGCATATCCTTTTGTGGGATGATTTTATGTGCTTCCTGCCACCACTCTGCCTTCAATGACTCCTCTCTTTCCCATGTGGTTTTCATTTGATTCTGCTCAGATATTGACTCTGCAGATAACGCTGCTAGATGTGGATGTTTATTTCCGATTTAGACATAAGCTTAAGCTTGTAATATACTCTGTCCCTAAGCCATTTTTGAGAGTTGTTGTATTGTTCTCCGTTTTGATCTGTATGGCGTTGGAAGAATGTGTAAAGAGATTTGGATTTAAGGAGTTCTGAAGCCCTGTATGATTTTCAAGCATAAGGCTTTATTGACCAGAGTCAATGCTTTTATTATCTCCTGTATATTTTGCAATACATGGCTGTGCTGGTATTATACTCAGGCTACCTCTTTAAACAAAACATTCTGTGGTAGTTTTTTTTTCTCCGTCAATGTTCTTCCACTTATTGTTTTACTGGGAAGAAGGTTTTAAACCTATGAAAGTTGTTTAGAATCAAAATGGAGTCACTTGTTTAAACCCTGACAAATAGAGCTAGAGAAGGCCATGAAGGGAAAGTTCTCATGCCTGGTAACAAGAACTATCACAAAGTACTATGCAAAAATCGTAACCTTGCACAAAGGCCATCACAGCCTTACACAGATACACACAAATTCCTTTGCAAGGGCATCTGCCTAGCAGCTGCCTGCCTAACATTTGGACTGGTGCCACCCTTATTATTGATCCTGTAGTCAAGAGATATCTTAAATATGTGTCTTTTTCTCAATGCCCATTCCTGAATAAACATAATTTTCTTTGCGATTATCTCCCTCTGTGTTTGGTATTTAGAGTAACAAACTTTTTATTGGAGCACAAAGCATGGCTAGCTCCTTCATGCTGTTAATTCGCCTCTGCACACTTCATTGAACAATGTAGCCAAAACTTTCCTTACCAAGGCTGCTTGTGTGAATTTGAAAACGGGGACTCCAGCCTGGCTCGGTGGCTCAGCCTGTAATCCCGCGCTTTGGGAGGTTGAGGTGAGTGGATTGCCTGAGCCCGCGGGTTCGAGATCTGCTTGGGCAACTTGGCGAGACCTCATCTCTACAATAAATCAAAAACTAGCCGGGCGTGGTAGCATGCGCCTGTAGTTCCAGCTACTTGGAAGGCTGAGGCGGAAGGATTGCCCGAGCCCAGCAGGTCGAGGCTGCGGTGGCCGGGAGCGGCCACTGCACTCCCGTCTGGGTGACAGAGTGAGACTGCAACTCAAAAAAAAAAAGGAAAGAAAAGAAATAGGGGACTCCCTTAATTTTGGATGACTCTGCTCTGAGCTAGAATATCCAGCTTTGCAAGTGAAGGTGGAGTGGTTCTCAGACTATTTTTACCCCTCAGTCTTTGGTAGGGCACATCTTGGCAAACCCTATATATCAGCTCCCAGTATTCACATCCCATGGAACCACAGTAGTCTGAAACATCTTTTAAAATGTAAATACCCTTAAGAAAGAATAAAAGTGAAAGTAATTAATTTGTTAACACATTTTGTAATAAGAAAACTATCACTTTCATAGGTGATTTATAGGGATAAACAGGACAAGCAAAGTTTGAAGACAGAAAGTAGAATATTAAAGCTGAGTATATTATATTAGCATAAAACTAATAATGTTGAGATTAGAGATCAGAATACTGGTCTCTGAGATTTGCTCCTATTGAATGGAATAGAATAAGAACACATTTGAGAGATAACCCTCTCAAGCTTTGGACCGAAACAAAACACCATGACTTTGTGAAAGAAGTTACATTTCTTCCTTCTAAGTGCTTCTAGGCGTTGAACAGGAAAGAGAGTAGGCTCCCGAAATCACTAATTGACAGACTGATTTAATATGGAGTGACTATTTCAGAAATAATTTTTAAAACTGGTGGAAGGAATACTCTGGAAAAACGTGGCTAAGGGCTGAATCACTGTGAAAGCACTTTCTCAGTAAGTGACACTAATTGCTAAGTAATGGCCACATACTTTACGATCAAACTTATGCTGACAGACAAATGTTTTATTATTTTTAAATTTGCCACCTTATAAATTCAGTTGGCCTGCCAGAACTTCTTTTTGAATTCTCTTGGAAATGAGCCTGGGCATTGTTAGCATGTCTCTGCTTGATACATGCCAAACTGTGGAGGCATCTTAATTTAAACCTTTATTATGGCAGTACTACAACCACCCTAAGTCTTAAGGACATATCAATATTTCAGAGAAATCTTGGTTTCCAAATGTTCTTGACCAAGCTGTAAAAATATAATTTCTCTTGACATTTACGTGTCACATTTTCAGGGCAAAAGTAACTTTTTTCAGTAACTCTTCCTTCCTATCCTTTTTCAGATGTTTAAAGAATACAACTTTGTCCAATACAGCTAAATATTGGGAAAATATTTCTGTTAATAACGGTAATGAATGGAAGTGGAAATGTTGTCTATGATGAGGTTTATTTTGCTAGTGCTACATCTTATTTATTTATTTTCAACACAAGCAAAACATCTCCTTCAACATGAGCTTGCTTCTGTCATGTGACTTGAGGACAGGGAAGTTCCTAGAGAATTCTAAAGATATACTCCCTGGAAAGTAATTCCTATGGAACTCAGTCCAATAAAAGAGTGGGATCGAGTGTTTTGATTTTGTCTCATAATTGTAGTTCATTATTTCCTCTTCGTTTAAGATTTATAAAATTTTGATATTTTTCCTTGTTTCCAAGAAATCCTTAGTGTCACTTCTTAAGAGCTGTGTTTTTAAGTTGTCCTTTTTGTGTCCTTGTAAAGTTCTTTTTCTGACAAAAACAAAAACCCAATATAGATGTATATAAACGTATAACAAATGTATGTAAAGTGCCCTCCTTTATCAATTGTTTCCAAAAGTTTTTTGGTCCATGTACAACATGCAGTGAAAAGAGCATGGAGCCTCCAATGGGGAGCAGAAATATGATTTCAAATTTGCCATGGTCATTATCTGATATAGAAGACAATGTAAGTAAACTATGATAAAGTCAATACATTTTGAGTGATCATGTAGATATTATGCTGATCACTTTAGTGGGATTTTTTCATATAATACTTATATCATTCAATCTAGTATATAATGTTATTTCCATACTACTGATGGAGAAACTGAGCCTTCAATGAACTTAGCTAGTAGGTAAGCTGGCTAACTAGTAAACTCTGACCTGAGTTTAAATTCTCAACCATTGGTGTAAGTAGTAGCATAAATAGCACAATATCATAATATGGATGTTATGAATAATCTTATTTATTACTCTAAGTATACATTTCCTCGTTTGCAAAATCAAAATAACCTCTTAGAGTTATTTTTCGAATTTAAGAAAGCAACATATGTAAGATATCCAGGACAATATCTGACACACTGTATTCCTATAATAAATATTAGTTTTCTTCTTTTATCTTATTGGAATAGAATAATGAATGCGCTACTTCGCTCTAATATTATTATATCTTCTGTGGCAAAATTACTATATAATTTAAAATTTACTTTCTTATACTTCTAAATTTGTTTCGTACTAAAACACTTCATTTATGCCACTTAATGGTTGAGGAAATAGAGGATTAGAATATTCAGAAATGGTTCACAGACTAACACCAAACCCATCAGACTCTTAATCTGTGCCTCTTCCATTTTTCTTGAAGCTTCATGTCTTTAGTTGTGTGGCTTCAAAAAACATAAATCATTTTTACAGACGTTTCTGTTATCTAGTTTGTGACTGATATAATAAATATTGTGTAGTTTAAAGTAGGTAGCACAAGTATTTTAGAATCTCATAAATAAACTGTAATCAAATTTATCCTTACAGCACTTCAAGTTCTCAGCAAAGACAATACATTTACAAACTTGTTTGTATTTCATGTGGAAATGACAACCCCGGCTCGTGCTCTACTTTCTATGACAAGGTTGCATGGAAATGACATAGAAGGAAACGAAAAAGTGGTAGAGAGACTGAGAGTCAAACAGAAGTGTAAAAATGTGCATGTCTTTGTCTTTTTTTGGAAATTTTATAGGAAATGTGTTAAATACTTCATCATCAGTGTATGATGTGAACTCTAGAGTTGTCAGATGCTTTCAGCAGATTGACAAAGTCCCCTTCTAGTTTTAATTTGTTGAGACTTTGCTGTTTTCTTATGAATGGATGCTAAATTTTTTATGCATCCTTTGAGATGATGATATATACATGTATATCTATGTTTATGTATTATTTTCTCTTGCTACACTACCTAGGCTGGTCTTGAACCCCTGGACTCAAGCAATCCTCCCACCTGAGCCTCCCAAAGTGTTGAGTTGATAGGCATGATCCATAAGGCTTGGCTCCTCCACCTATTTCATTCTCCTTCAGCCTAAAAATCTCCCATGTCCATTTCTTGTAGACACAGTCTGTTTACAAAATATTCTTTCAGAATTTCTTTCTCTGGAAATGTCTTTAATGTCCTCTTTTAAAATAATATTTACTCTTGATATAAATTTTAGATTGACTTTATTTTTCTCTAGTCATTAAAAGATGTACTTTTATTGTCTTCTAGCTTCCATTCTTTTTTTCCTGAAGACAAATATGCTACCATTAGTATTTTTGTTTCCTTGTGTATAATGTGACATATTTTTCTCTAGTTGCTGTAATAATTTTGTCATCACTTTGGTTATCTCAAGTTTGAAGTGCCTATGTATAGTTTACATTTATTTTGCTTCGCAGGTTCACAGAGTTGCTTGGATCTGTAAGTTGATGTTTTTCTCAAAAATTGGGAGACTCTACAGTGTTAAAACTTTATATATTTGTGCCTGCCTCATTCTTTCCTTTCATATGGAACTATAATTACATATGTATATATTTTAAATGTCTTTTGAAATATTTTATTCTTTAACTTATGTGGATGCAAAACATTGGTAGAAATTTAAATAACATTAAAAATGAATACTGCAAAATCACTGCTTCAAATTGCCAAGTAGCTGCCACATGTCAGTTTAGAGAGTAGTATATCTCAAGATTTTCTCAATTTTAAAAAAGTCTTTCTTTCTAATGATGTGGGGTAAAATTCAGGATTAGATATACAAGTGGACATCATACAGGGAAAATGTGAGACTCTCTTTGGTCTCCGCTTTGCCTGGTTTGGGATCAGTACGCTTATTGATGC
>NW_007246145.1:164956-165737 GCF_000164805.1 Carlito syrichta | reverse complement strand
TGTAATGGAAAAAAGATAAAATAACCGGTATATATCAAGAAATATTAATTCTGGCCAGGAATAGTGGCTCATACCTCTAACCCCAACACTTTGGAAGGCTGAGGCAGGAGGATTATGCCACCCCCACCACAATCCCCCTGCCCCCCTGCCTCTCCCCACCTCACCCCGGCAGTATCCCACTACTGACAATTCCTTTCTTATGGTATTATGGTAAATGTTTAGGGTAAACTTATGACTGAGAACCTGTGGTACTCTGTTCTTTGTTTCTATGATAGATCACTGAGTCTTATTGACTCTAAATCCATCCAAGAAGTGGCAAAGTCCATATGTTTGTCATTCTTTTTTTCATTTTTATTTATTTTTATTTTTTATGATAAAGATGTGGGGTACAATTCAGGGTTAGGTATACAAACATTGATTATGTAGGTACCCTGGTTGATGAAGCATGCCCCTCCCTCCCCTAGCATTTTCTCTCAACTGCCAATCTCCACTTGCCTCCCCTGACAGTTTCCCATTACTGCCAAATGCTTTCTTATAGTATTATTATTGTTCAAGATCCACTTATGAGTAAGAACATATGGCACTCTGTTCTTTGTTTCTGTGATAGATCACTGAGTATGAGCGATTCCAAATCCATCCAAGTTGCTGTGAAGTCCATATATTTGTCCGTCTTTATGGTTGCATAATGTCCCATTGTGCATATGTAGCACATTTTCTTTACCCAGTCTAGCTTCAATGGGCAACATGGTTGGTTCCATGTTTTTGCTATTGTGAATAGAGC
>NW_007246145.1:122952-164936 GCF_000164805.1 Carlito syrichta | reverse complement strand
TTCCATTGGTCTATGTACCTGTTCTTGTACCAATACCAGGTTGTTTTGATTACTGTAGCCTTATAATAAAGTTTGAAGTCTGGAAGTGTGATACTTCCAGCTTTGTTTCTTCTGCTAAGGATTGTTTTGGCTATTCGTGGTCATTTTTATGTTTCCATATGAATTTCTATATTGTCATTTCCAAATCAGAGAAGAATGATGTTGGTAACTAAATGGGTATTGCATTGAATCTGTAGATAGCCTTTGGTAGGATAGACATTTTACAATGCTGATTCTTTCTATCCATGAGCCTGGAATATTTTTTCCATTTGTTTGGGTCTTCTTGGATTTCTTTGACCATCGTTTTGCAGTTCTCATTGTAAAGGTCTTTCACTTCTCTGGTTAGGAAGATGCTGAGGTGTTTCTTTTTTTGTGTGGCTATTGTGAAGGGATTGTGCTTTTTATTTGGGTCTTTGCCTGCTTGTTGTTGGTATATAGGAATGCAACTGTCATTTGCACATTCATTTTGTACCCTGAGACTTTGCCAAAGTCCTTTATCAGTGCAAGCAGGTTTTTGACAGATTCTCTTGGATTTTCACGGTATAGGATCACATCATCAGCAAAGAGGGATAACTTGACTTCCTCTTTTCCTATTTGGATACCCCTGACTTTCTTCTATTGTCTAATTGCCAGAGCTAGGACTTCTAACACAATATTGAACAAGAGGGGTGAGAGTGGGCAGCTTTGTCTTGCTCCAGTTTTCAGGGGAAATGGTTCCAGCTTCTGTCCATTTAGCAATATGTTAGATATGGGTTTATTGTAGATGACACTATTTTGAGGTATGTTCCTTATATACCTAGGTGTTTGAGGGTTTTTATCAAGAAGTGATACTGGATTTTATCAAAAGCTTTTTTTTTGTATCTAATGAGATAATCACGTGGTACTTGTTTTTACATCTGTTGATGTATTTAATGATATTTATGGTCTTGTGAATGTTGAACCAGCTCTGCATCCTGGAGATGAAGCCTACTTGGTCATGGTGGATGATTTTTGAGATGTGTTTTTGGATCTGATTTGCTAGATTCTTGTTGAGGATTTTTGTATCTATGTGCATAAGGAATATTGGCCTGTAGTTCTCTTTTTTGTTGGATCTTTACCTGGTTTGGGTATCAGTGTGATGTTAGCTTCATAAAATGATTTGGGGAAGATTCCATCTGTCTCAATTACCTGTAATTTCAGTGGGATTGGTATCAGCTCCTCTTTGTATGTTTTGTAGAATTCTGCTGGAAAGCCATTCAGTCCAGGGCTTTTTTTGGTAGGTCGTTTTTGTGTAATGGAGTCAATTTCCTGGGTTGTTATTGGTCTATTAAGTGTCTCAATGTCTTCTTGTTTCAACCTGAGGAGGTTGTGTGATGTCAGAAAGTTCTCCATTTCACTTAGGTTAGCAAGTTTGTTTCCGTACAGGTGTACATAGTAATCTCTGATAATCTTTTGTATTTCTTTGGAGTCAGTTGTGATTTGATCTTTTGTATTTCTTATTGTGTTTATTTGGGATTTTTCTCTCTTTTTTCTTGGTCATTCTGGCTAGAGATCCATCACTTTTGTTAATTCTTTAAAAGAACCAGGTTTTTTGTATGGTTAATGTTTTCTATGGTATTTTTGTCTTCTATGTCCTGTATTTGGGCTCTTATTTTTGTGATTTGGATTCTTCTGTTAAAGTTGGGGTTTTGGTGATCTTCTCTTTACAGCTTCCTTAGGTGATTTTTTTTTTTAGGTTATTTGTGATATTTCGGTTTTCTTGATGTGTGCTCGTAGAGATATAAATTCCCCTCTGAGAACTGCTTTCATCCCAGAGGTTTTGGTAAGATGTTTCTTCATTTTCATTTGTTTCTAGGAATCTTTCAATTTCTGCTTTGATTTCAGTGTTGGCCCATTCGTTGTTCAGCATCATGCTGTTTAGTATCCATGTCTTTGTGGACTTTGGGGAAATGTTGTTGGTGTTGATATTTATTTTTATTCCACTGTGGTCTAAGAATGTGCATGGCAAGATTTCAACCTTATGGAATTTATTTATGCTTGATTTATGGTCAAGGATGTGATAAATCTTGGAGTATGTTCCATGTGGTAATGAGTAGAATGTATAGTCTGTGGTTGTTGGGTGAAATCTGTAGGTATCTATTAAGGCCATTTCATTGAGTGTCAAGTTTAGATTCTGGATCTCCTTGTTGATTTTTTTGCCTCTATGATCTTTCTAGGGCTGTCAATGGGGTATTCAAGTCCCCTGCTATAATAGTGTTAGAGTCAATATCTTTTTTTTAGTTTACTTAGTAGTTGTTTTATAAATGCTGATATTCTTCTGTTGTGTGCGTATATGTTTAGGATGGATATTTCTTGTTGATGATTTGAACCTTTTATCATCATGTAGTGTCCTTTTGCATCTTTTTAAATTTTTGATAGCTTAAAGGTTGTTTTGTCTGATATTAAGATTGCAATCTGCCTTCTTTTGTGATCCATTTGCCTGGAAACTCATTTTCCAACCCTTAACTTTGAGTCTGTGTGTGTCCCTTGAAGTGAGATGAGTCTCCTGGATGCAGCAAATATTTGGGTCATGGTTTCTTATCCCATCCGCCATTCTGTCTTTTCAGTGGTGCATTAATCCATTCACATTCTGACTGATTATTGAAATATGATTGTTTCTCCCTATCATGAGGTTTTATAAAATTTTTCCTTTGCTTGTTTTCTTTTGGCTTTGGAGTTAATGTGTGTGTGTGTGTTTTCAATTTCTTATTGCACTGTATTCTCCACTGATTCTGTACTCTGCTGTTCTCTTGGGGAGTGGGTGGTCAATATTTTTCTTCTTTCTTCTGTGCTATTACTTTTTAAAAGTGTCTCTTGTAGAGCTTGTCTGGGAGTTGCATAATCGCTTAGGGATTGAATGTCTGGGAAGGATTTCATCCAACACTGATGAAGCTGAGCTTGGCTGGATAAGAAATTCTTGGTTTAAATTGTTTATCTTGGAGGACTTTGAATATTTGTAGTGTTAAATATTTGTAGTGTTTCTGCTGATAGGTCTGCTGCTATTCTGACTGGTTTTCCCTAGTAGGTAGTCTGACGTTTCTCTCTTACTGCCTTTAGGATTTTTTTCTTTTTTGCCTACTTTGTGTAGGTGAATTACTATGTGTCTGGGGGTTGGTCTTCTCATTTGATGTCTTGTGGGCGTTCTCTGTATCTCTTGTGCTTGTCTGGTCATATCTCTGGTGAGATGGGGAAAGTGTTCTTGGATTACTTTCTGGAATACTTGCTCCAAGTTGTTTTCCATTTCTCTTTCTTCTTCTGGAATACCAATCAGGCATAGGTTTGGCCTCTTGATATAATTTCACATCTCTTGTAGGCTTTGTTCTTTCTTTTTGTGTCTTCTTTCTATGTTTTTTATAGATCTGGTTAATTCCATGTTCTGGTGTTCAAGTTCTGAGATTCTTTCTTCAGCTAGATTAATTCTGCCTTCCATGCTTGTCATCTTGCTATTTATTTCCTGGATGAAATTTTTTACTGCCAAAATCTCTGTTACAAGTTCTTTCACTGTTGCATCTTTTATTTCTTGAGTCCTATTCACTCTTTCCAACCATTCCCTAATCCCTGTCATATTCTGGGGACAGTCTTTGCTGACTTCCATTGTTTGGGATCCAAAGTCTGATTTTTCAGGAGTTTTATTTTTGGTACACTTGACATTGCCTGAAGTTTTCCTTTAGTTTTTCCTCATTTGTTACAGATTTCTTTTTTTTTTTTCTCTTTAGTTCTTCTATTCAGTGTTAATGGTAGAGGCTTTCCCTTCTGACTTTTTCTCAGACCTCTATTCTTCCCTGATCTGGGCTCTGGATTTGTTCTATTATGAAATAGAATGGTGGATAGGAAGCTTTGCTGTTTCTTGTAGTTTTTGAAATTTGAATAAATTGGAGGAATCAGATACCACTTGCCAATTACAATGTTCACTTATTGTGGTATGTGTTCCCTGAGACCCACTCCCCACTACCACTCTATATGATGATGCAAAGCAGATACCAATGCAAAAGCAATTGAACATGTACACACACACTCCAAAACAAACTGGAATAACAACAAAGTAAAACAAAACATTCAGCAACAACAAGATCCCTACGAAAACTTAACACACACACACACACACACACACACACACACACACACACACACACACGCTCCTAGCGTAAAGTGAATAGAGAAGAGAGATAGAAAGACCAAAGTGGGAGAAAAAAGGGATTCAGGTCAAACCCTTACACATCTACTGACATTCCTCTCAAACTATAAAAAATGAATATAAAAAAGACCCAGAAGAACTAAGAACAAAAACCAACAACCACGACAAAATTGAAAGATGAACACTCAATCATTCACATATACACAAAAACAGAAAATGACAAAAGAGGAAAGAAACAGAAAAAGAAAAAAAAAATTGGAGGTGGGGCGGGATGCAAATCAAGCCCTCACATACACATTCATGCATAAAGGAGAAATATTTTAAAAATTGATGAACTGACAAGCAAACAGTAAAAAAAAAATTTTTTTAATTAAAAAATAATTGAAAATTTAAATCACAAAAACAAACAAACAAGTAAACAAACAAACATGCCCTCTTGTGGCAGGCTCTGTAATTGTTCCTCTAACCAGGTCTCTCCTATAGAGCCACCTCTTTCACTCTCCTCAGGGAATGAAGCAGGGAAGGAGGAGAGACAGTGGAGTTGGGTGGGGCTGCAGGCTTCCACTCTCGTAGGTCAAGGAGATCTCTGGTGGGAAGGTATGGGACTGACTGTCTCTTCCCCAGGTATGTATTCTCACTGGGGTGCCACAGCCAGGCCTATCCTGGAACAGAGTGCTCCTATTGCGACTGACATCCATGTTCCACCTTGGTTTGTCCCTCTCAGTTGTGACCCCGTTGTGATTCTGATGTTCAGAGGATTGCTGGGAAGGAGGGGGTTTGGGTCAACCCTGGACTCACCACTGATCTCTTTGGAGTTCTTCCTCCTCCTTTTCTGGCTACATCCTTTGTCCCACAGCTGGACCAGGGTAGGAGGTGGGGGCACCTGGAACTCAGCACTAATCATCCCTCTGAAGTTTGTGCTCTCAGGATACTCCCTTTGGGTCACAATCAAGCCCTGAGTAGTTGATCTGCCAGTCACAGAGATCAGATCTGTTGGTCCAGGATGAGCAAGTTGGAGCACTCTCCTGCCCCGCCTTGAATATGGTGGTGGGGTGCCTCTCTTGTCCTCTTCCATGAGAACTTGCCTCTGGACTCCATCTGCAGCCCCTTCCAGCACCCTGCCAGGTGCTGAGATGATGAGGCAAAGCCTGGAGTGGTCTCTCTCCTGCTTCAATGGTGAAGGAGCACCTGGGGCAATAGTGTCTCCCTGATGCTTTTCCAAAGAAAAACTTCTGTCCATTTTGAAAAAACAATGGTGCCCCACTTCTGGGAGACCTGGGAAGAGCCAGGATGAAGTAGAGAAGCTGCAGCACCTGATGTTGCAAAAGGGGCCTGGCCACTTGCTCACAGGCCCCACTTAGACAGTCTCTCTCAGCATTTTCTTGCCAGGGATGGTTTGCTGATTTAAAAAGAAAGAAAGAAAGAAAAGAAAAGAAAGAGAAAATGGTGCTGGGCTTCTGTGTCCCGGGAATTGCTAGAGTCCAAGCCCAGATGCTGTGGCACCAGCCGCTGCCCCAGGAGAGCCCTGGCCACTAGCTCCCTAGCCCTCACTCAGTCAGTGACTCACATACTCACTAGCTCACCAGCACATACACAAAATTTTCCATATACTCACTCACTCACAGGGGGACTTGCATAGTCCGACTGGATCGGCTGCCATCTTGTTTGTCCTACTTTATGACTGCATAATATTAACTCTCTTAATTTAATATCATTTCAGCCAATATCTGTCCTTTTGTATTTATTGACCGATTTCTTATTTAAATTATCCAGAAAAAAATTTTAATAAAACAGGATAAATACAGACATGAAACAGATGTTTGATTCTGCTCACAAATCAAACATACCTTCAGTCTAGTGAGAAAGAACAGGAAGTAAAGCCCTGCTGATAAATATAGGGTTTGTTAAATGTTTGCTAATACATGTACTTCCTTTCCCCTTGGAGCTGTTGCAAAGAGCTCCATACCAACACATGCTTTCAGTTTATGCAAAACCAGGTGTTATGAGTTAAATTGTGCCCCTCTTGCCCTTGGCCCGCAAAAAGCCAGCTCTGTTGAAATTCTCACCTCCAGTACCTGAGAACGTGATTTTACTTGGAATTGGGTCTTTATAAGGTAAATCAAATTAAATAAGATCATTATAGTGGGCCCAAATTAATCAAATATGACTAGTGTCTTTATAAAAATGGAACATTTGGACAGAGACAGACATGCACAAGGAGAAGATGATGTGAAGGAGCCCAGGGAAGCGTGTCCCGTGAAGAAGAAGGCAGAGATGGGGTGATACATCTATAAACCAAGGAACTCCAAAGATTGCCAGCAAACCACCGGGGGTAGGAGACAAGCTAAAAGTTAATTCTCCCTCAGATTTTTCCTCATAACCCTCAGAAGAAGCCAATCCTGTCAATACCTTAATCTCAGACTTCTGCCTTCAGAACTCTGAGACATTAATTTTCTGTTATCGAAACCATCCAATTTGTGGTATGTTGTTACTGCAGCCCTAGTAAACTAATATACCAGTTATAGGTAGGACTTTCTCTGAAAATCTATTTGAGATTATTTTACTCGGACAGATAAAAATTGTAAAGCAGGTATCAGTTTAAATTCTGAAAATTTTCTTTCTAAATAATGTTTTGTTTTCTTCTCTTAGGAAATGGCATTGGAATCCATGTTTACCTGATGTTTACAGAATTTTTTTGGTCTTGAATGAAAAATATACCATGTATCATAGATCACATTGTAATAGGGAATATAACTTGTTCACAATGTATATTACCGTTTCAAAACATATGTAACAGAATTTACCTTTTTGAAGTGTACAGTTCAGTGGCATTAAGTGTATTCACGCTATTATGAAACCATCACCACCATCACAATGATATTTTGACATCTAAATTTAACTTGCTATAAAAAAAGCATTTGAACCCATTAAATTAAGCTCCCACTTCTGTGAGTCACTTAGTGGTAAATAGCCCAGTGAAAATAAGCCCTTCATTTTGAATACCATTTTAATGACTGTTCATATAATTCCACATGATTTATTTCATCAGAATTTCTCCGACAAAAAAAGTTAAAACCAAATCAGACAAAAAACCAAAACCAAAAACAAACAAACTAAACAAAAAACTAAGAGGAGTAGGTGCTGGAAAATGAATTTATTGTCAAAATTAGTCATTATTTGTCATCAGACATGTCAAGACATATGCATTTTAAAAAAAGAATAATCATATCATGATAATTTCTTACCTCACGCTCAGGTGTGGAGTTTTAGATGGACAGGGTATTGCTACCATTCATTGTTTTCCTTTGTATCAAAATAAACAAGACTTTTATGTTTAATTGCATGGTCTACAAAAGGTATTATTTGTTATAATGAGACAAGTGGAGTAAGATGAAAAGAAACAAGTTACTTTTAAGTTACATAAGCCAATACAGAAGACATAAAATGATGTCAGTATTCTTGATTCAGATCAGCATTTCTTTGAGTCATGTATTAACATCACTGACTCAATGCATTTCAGAAAAGTCAGGACTAAGTTGTTTCTACTCCACAATAAAGGTGTACGTCTACATATTTACAAGACCAAATATGTATAAAGTATATATGAAACAGTGAACTAAATGTTCAGTCCTTTCAAAGGAGGAACAGGACTTATTTATTGATTTAATTTTAAAGATGTGGGGTACAATTCAGGATTAGGTATACAAGTGGACATCTCACAGGTAAAGTTTGGGTCTCCCTTTGGTCCCCACTTTGCCTGGTTTAAGATCAGTATCCTTATTGTACCCCTCACCTCCACCCTGGCAGTATCCTGCTACTGTCAATCCATCTCTTACAGTATTATGGTAAATATTTAGGGCCCGCTTATGAGTGAGAACATGTGGTATTCTGTTCTTTGTTTCTGTGATAGATCACTGAGTATTGTAGACTCTAAATCCATCCAAGTTGCTGCAAAGTCCGTATGTTTGTCCTTCTTTATGGCTGTGTAATATTCCATTGTGTTTATGTACCACTTTTTTTATCCAGTCCAGTTTCAGTGAGCAGCATGGTTAGGTTCATGATTTTGGTATTGTGAATAGTGTTGCAATAAACATGCATGTGCAGGTATCTTTTTTGTAGAATGGTTTGAGTTCCTTTGGGTATATTCCCAATAGGGGAATTGCTGGGTCATATGGAAGGTCAATGGGTAGTGCTTTTAGAAATTATCACACTATTTTCCAAAGAGGTTGCATTAATTTGCATTCCCACCAACAGTGTAGGAGTGTTCCTTTTCCTCCACATCTTCGTCAGCATCTGTTGTTTGTTTTATTCATGATGGCCATTCTTATTGGGGTTAGGTGGTATCTCAATGAGGTTTTGATTTGCATTTCTTTGATGATCAGTGAGGCTGAACACTCTTTCATGGGTCTGTTTGTTGCATGTATATCTTCTTATGAGAAGTGTCCATAAATGTCTTTTGCCCACTTTTAAATGGGGCTGTTTTTTGTTTTTCCTTTCGGCACATTTGAGTTCCCTGTAGATCCTGGATGTTAAGTCTTTGTTGGTTACATAGTTGGCAAATATTTTTTTCCCATTCTGTGGGCTGTTCCCCACTATCTTGAGGGGTTTTTTTTTTGTTTTGCAGAAGTTTTTCAGTTTGATGAGGTCCCACTTGTTTATCTTATCTATTATGGCATGGGCACTTGGGGTTTTGATCAGGATTTGGTTGCCAGTTTCAAATTCCATAAGGGTGTCTCCTGCATTTTCTAAGGTTCTTATAGTTTGAGGTTTTACATTTAGGTTTTTAATCCATTTAGATTTGATTTTTAATAACAGGAATTTTATCAATAGGAGAAGAAGGTATAGAGTTACACTCTTAAAAATAAAATAGAACTAGAAAGATTTCAGTAAGAATTTTGCTATATTTATTACTATAATTTTTGATCCTGACTTTTTAGTCTCTGTAAGGTGTGGAAAGGGGCTGAACAACCATCCAAAAGGATTTTTCTTATCACCTCTGACTTCTCTGAACATTTTTCTCAAAACAGCATGTTGACCTTCTGAAAATTAAAGGATTCATGATATATGCATATATGAGGAAGTTTAGTGACATTTAATAATGCAGATATATTCTAAAAATGGCTAAAATGAAGCTTACTACTTAAAAAGATACTGAATTTTCATGGATTGATGGCATTTGTGTAGATTTTTATAATTTACAAAAAGATAACCCACTGAAACTTGGGGAGTTAGTGTTCTTAAAGTAAAAACATAGGTCCAAATTCTATATCATTCTTTGGCAATACAATGCATGACTCCAGTTTAAGTCATACCTCAGATATCTAGTGTGTACAAACACACACACACACACACACACACACACACACACACACACACACACACACTACTCTATTAGAGATTCATTTTGAACCTGTAAAACCTGGATCATTTAGAAATATAGTACTTAAAAGCATACTCTCTCAAAAAGTTCTTGAGAATTTTCACATGAGCTTTTTATAAACCCACAAGAACTTTAGGATTTTGTCATGTTGGTATATACAGAAGATATAATTTTTTTTCAGTTTGCTCCAAAATTATTACAATGCTCTGTGGAGTCAGCATCTCCTGCCCATGATTGCTCTCCATGATTTGAAATTTAGGGGTGCAATCTAGCTTTTAAGTGACCCATTGTCTTCTTAGCAGAAGAGAAATAACAATATACTGTGGAATTTTTTGTCCTTCATGTTCAAGCTGTGTGGATGGAAAGAAAATAGTTCCTCACTTGCTTCAGGTTTTTTTCCTTTATTGTTTTTCTGGGAAGACCAGGATGTTCCAAATACAACATTTAACACATGACTGTAATTTTCTCCCCAAAGGAAAATACAGCATTGGTCACAATATATTCATTTTTTTTCTTTTGACTATTGAAATACACTTTCCTCAAAATTAAATGGAATTAAGGAAATTAAATTCCTCAGTTGTTTGTAAAAGAGAGAGAGAGAGAGAGACTCTTAAAAAATTAATTAACTAATGTAAGAAGAATTATTTGAAAAGGAAATTCTAAAGTCTCTTAATTTTTATTTTCAAATTCAAATCTTAAAATTCTAGCATTTTGGAATGGATATGTGACAATAACACATTTTAAATGTTCTCTTCAAGTAAGACAGGATATGTCATCTTTAGATCATGGTATGCATTCTAGTTTTGTAATCAGTACTGACTCTTCATAAATCTAAATTAGGACACAACTTTCACAATGCCTTCCTTATTAGTCTTAAATTTTTTCTCCTCTATTTTATCTACCCTCCTGGAGCACAGTCACAGAGCTTGTACTGTGTTGTACTCAAAATGTGTTTGTTGGATTTATTGAAATATCAAGTGTCAATATATTAATAGCAAAATTCTTAATCCAAAACTACAGTACATACTGATGTCTACAACACTCCTGAACTAACAGTTGAATTTATTCCAGTCTATATAAAATCCTAGCACTGGACCATCATGGTTTTATTAAGAGAGGACAATTTTTGAGAGGGAAAAAAACCACAGAATATAATCACGGTTAAAGAATGCTGTTAAACACCTTTCTTAGCATTCAGGTGCATGATCACAGGCTACTTAATCACGGAAAGCTCAAATTTCTTAATTCATAATATGTAAATGATAACCTGTCTTACATATTAGCTATTAAACTTAAATAAGTGCCTAGCATAGTGCCTGAACAAGATAGTTGCAATAATTATGTGGGGAGGCAATTAATTTCAGTTCTTAGTCAATTATTAACATAAAACAATTTGCACATGAAAAGCAAGAATTGAGGAATATGAAACTTTCTCCCTCTAGCTATTCTTTATCTATTTAAAAAAGAAATAAGCAAATACATATACTATACTTAATTTTTAAATAGCAATTTCTCTGAATTTGATTTTATAAATTATTATTAATAATGCCTCTTAGAATCTTCTCAAAGTCACAGTAATCAGTTATTACAGTTACTTGATTATGTTATTTATTTTAACAAAAACCCATTTTTTGAGGGGCTTAATTTTGGAAAAGTAGATTTAGGCCAGGATTTAGAAAGCCTCTAAGAAGTTTATTTTTAACAGAAGGGGAAACTATGGAAGACTTTTCATTAAAATGTGGATTTCTAGGTGTTATTTTAGCAAGATTATTTGGATGTTCTGGATATATTGACATGAATTGACAGAGAGTCTTTTTAAAACAGGTATTTCATAAATGAATGAAGCAATAAGACACTCAATAGGACAACGGAAATTTGGATACCTTTAGAAAGAACTTCCAGAGGATGTGGTGATTGAATATATTTTAAAATTTAATAATGCGATTCCTTTGCTTAAAAATCTTATATGACTTTACAGTGCTCCAAAAATGATGCCCCAAATTCTTAATATCATTAAACCATCGTAAAGGGGCTTCAAGATTGTTGACTAGAGACAATTGCACTCACCTCTTCTACTAAGAAGTACCAAAATAATGAGTAGATAATGATACTTTAAATGGACCATCCAAGAGAAGACACAGAAAAGTGACAGGGGACACCTAAAGAAGGGAAGGAGGAAGAAGCAAGACAAGCAGCTCAGCCAGGATCTGCTGGATGACAAGATAAAGTCCCCTATGTGGAACAAGGGTAAGTGGAAGACTCTTGGTAGTCCACATTCTCACCATAGACTCCTCCAATTTTATCCACAGAACACTTTGGCCCTTGCAGATTCTGAAACTAACATAGTTAACTGGTCGTAGATTATATGATGGCACTGCTCCAGGAAGTAAACTTGCACTGGGTGTCACACATCCCTGAGACATAAGCAGCTGCTTTAAGGCACCATTTTAGAATGCAGTCCCACCCCCAACAGACTGTGTACTCTCCTGGGGACTAACAACATTGAGATTGAAGTACAAGAAGAGCCGCAGGCTTTGCCCCTGTGGCTGAGACACAAGAGAGGCATGGGCAGGTACAACTACAACCAGGGATGAAGTGCAATCAAGGTGTGTACTATATGTTGCCTACAAGAAATGAACCTTACTTGTAAAGACTCATATAGATTGAATAAGATATTCCAAGCAAATGGAGACCAAAAGCAACCAGGAGTATACTTATATCAGATAAAGCAGACTTTAAGTAAAAAATAGTTAAAAAAAAATCATGTCATAATGATAAAGAGATCAATCCAGCAAGAGGATACAATAAGTCTAAGTAAATATGAACCCGTTGCTGGAGGATTCAGATTTATAAACAAATATTACTAGATATAGAGAGATGGAATGCATTACAGTAATAGTGAGAGATTGGACACCCCATTATCAGCATTGCACAGATCATTGAGACAGAAAATCAACAAAGAAACATTGGATTTAAGCTGTACTTTCAACTAAATAAATCTAACTGAACTTATAGAATATAATAGTCAAAAACTGTGGAATACAATTCTTCTCACTAGCAAATAAAACCTTTTCCAAGATAAACCATATTTTAGGCCACAAAACAAGTCTCAATTTTTTTAAAAAAGTTTAAATTATATTAAGTATTTTTTCAAACCACAAGGAAATAAAACTAGACATCAATAACAATAAAAACTTTGGAAATTATACAAATATACAAAACTTAAACAACATTCTCCTGAATGACTATTAGGTCAATAAAGATTTTAAGATGGAAGTGAAAGACTTTCTTGAAGCAAATGAAAATGGAAAGCAGCATACCAAAACCTGTGTGATACAGTGAGAAGTGTTAAGAGGGAAGCTTATAGCAATAAACATTTACATCAAAGAAGTAGAAAGATTTTTAAAAAAGCCAATGATGCACTTCAAAACACTAGAAAAACATACAAACCAAACTCAAACTAACAGAAGAAAAGGAATGATAAATGTCAGAGCAGACCTAAACAAAATCAATACCAAAAAAATACAAAGAATCATTAAAATTGAAAGTTGGTTTTCATAAAGATAAAATTGATAAGCTACTAGCTAGAATAACTAAAAACAAAAAATGAACCAAATAAACAAAATCAGAACTGAAGAAGAAAATATAATAATTGATACTATAGAAGTATGAAAGGTCATCAGAGACTATTATAAATAATTATGTTGTAATATACTAACAACTACAACAAAAAATAGATATATTTCTGGGACCATACAATCTGCCAATATTGAATCAGGAAGAAACAGGAAACCTAAGTATACCAATAACAA
Source organism: Carlito syrichta (assembly GCF_000164805.1). NCBI lineage: Eukaryota > Metazoa > Chordata > Mammalia > Primates > Tarsiidae > Carlito > Carlito syrichta. The sequence goes on along the minus strand of NW_007246145.1, from coordinate 151,552 downwards.
ATAGCAAGATTGAAACAGTAATTTTAAAAAAAGCCTCCCAAGAACAGTCCAAGACTAGATGGAGTACAGCCAAATTCTACCAATATATGGAGAAGAATTAATACCAGTTATCCTCAAACTATTCCAAATAATTGAAGAGGAGAGAAATATTTCTAAATCATTCTGCAAGGTCAGTATTACTCGGATACCAAAAACAGACAAGTACACAACAGATAAAACTATAAGCCGATATGATATTACTGGTGAACATGGATGCAACAATCTACAACAAAATATGAGCACATCAAATTTCACAGTACATTGTAAAGATAAAACAACATGATAAAGTGGGTTTTGTTCCAGGAATGTAAAGATAGTTCCATGTATGCAAAACTATAAGTGTGACACTCAAATCAACACAAGGAAAGGTAAAATCATATGATTACCTCAATAGATACAGAAAAAGCATTTTAAAAGTTTTAAATTCCTTTGTGCTAAAAATTGTCACCAAACTAGGCTTACAAGAAATACACCTCAAAATGAAAAAGGACATATATGACATATCCACAGTTAACATCATAATGAATGGGGACAAATTGAAAGTTTTTCCTCTAACAACTGACAAAAGACAATGATACCCACTTTTAGCAGTCTTATTCCATATAGTAATGGAAGTCCTAGCCAGAACAATCAGGCAAGAGAAGTAAATAAAAGGCACCTGCATAGGCTAAACTGTCTCTCTCTGCAGTTGACATAATATCCTATTTAGAAAAACCAAAAGACTCCACCAAAAGCTATAAGGACTCATAAACTAATTCTGCAACATTGCAGGATACAAAATTAAATACAAAAATCAGTAGCATTTATACATAACAGTAATGACACAGCTGAAAAGAAATCAAGAGAACTTTCTCATTTATAATAGCTACCAAAAAAAAAAAATTACCTAGAATCAGTTCAACCAAGGTGGTGAAAGATCTCTACAAGGAAATCTATAAAACAGTGGTGAATGAAATTAAGGAGGACATGAACAAATGGAAAGACATCCCATGAACATGGATCAGAAGAATTACTATCATTAAAATTACCATAAGCGATCTACAGATTCAATGCAGTCCCCATCAAAATACTAGTTTTTAAATATAAACAGTAAAAAACAATCCTAAAATTGGCATAGAACCAAAAAGAGCCCGAATAGCCTAAACAACTCTAAGCAAAAAAAAACAAATCTGGATGCATTACACTATATGAGCCAAAAAAACAAAACTGTGGGTATCACACTACTTTTGGAAGGCTATAGTAACCAAAAAAATGCATTGTATTGGTATAAAAGCAGACATTTAAGCCAAGAGAGCCAAATAGAATACCCATAAATAAATCCACATGTTTACAGCATAGTTGTAAAAAACATGCACTGGGGAAAAGATACATTTCTTCAATAAGTGGTGTTGGAAAAATTGAGTTGCCATATGTGGAAGAATGAAACTAGATCCCTATCTCTCATCATATACAAAAATCAAGAGGAATTAAATATATAAATTTAAGATTCAAAACTATAAAATTACTGAAAGAAAACAGGGAAAGCACTTCAGGACATTGATTAGGCAAATATTTTTGGCTAAGACCCGCAAAGTACAGAAAAATAAAACAAAAATAGACAAATGGGACTATATTACATTGTAAAGCTTCTACACAGAAAAAGAAATAATCAACTGAGTGAAGAGACAACATGTTGAATGGGAGAAAATATTTCGTAAATGATTCATTCAACAAAGGACTGACATCCTGAATATATTCGGAGCTCAAGCAGCTCAATAGTAAGTAAGCAAGCAAGTAAGTAAGTAAGTAAATAAATAAATAAATACTCCCATTAAAAAGGTGGGCAAAGAACATGAAGAGACATTCCTCCAAAGAAGTCATACAAATGGCCATTCAGTATTTTAAAAATGCCCCAAAATACTAATCACCAGGAATATCTTAGTATCTTAGAACGGATACTATTAAAATGACATAAAATAGCAAATGCTTGTGAGGATGTGGCAAAAAGTGAACTCTTATATAGTATTGGTGGGAATGTAAATTAGTATAAATACTAGGAAAATAGTAAAGAGGCTTCTCAAAAACTTAAAATAGAACTGCCATACAATTCAGCAATCTTACTACTAGGTATCTATTTAAAAAAATCAGTACATCAAAATAGTAACTGTATTCTGTTTATTGCAGCCCTATTCACAAGAGCTAAATATGTAATCCACCTGAATATTCATCAATGGATGAATAGATAAGAAAATTTGGTATATACACACACACACACACACAATGGAATATTATTTATCCATAAAAAAGAATTGAATCATGTCATTTACAGTAGCATGGATGGAACTAGAGATCATTTTGTTAAGTGTAATAAGTCAGACAATACTGGATGGTTTTCATTCATATGTGGCACTACAAAACTTGATTACAAGGAGACAGTGGATAGAACAGTTGATACCAGAGGCTGGGAAGAGAATAAAGGTGGTAGAAATAAAGAAAGAAAGATTGTTAAATGGGTACAAACATACAGATAGACAGAAGAAATAAGTTCTGATATTTGATAGCAGACTGGGTGACTATAGTTAGCAACAATATATTGTATATTCCAATGTAGCTAGAATAGAAATGATACTGAGGGTGATGCATCCCCCAAATACCCTGGCTTTATTATTATATATTCTATGCATGTAGCAAATACTCTTATGTACCCCATAACTACATAAGTCTTTAAGCATTAACGAAAAAGGTAAATCTAAGCAAAAAAATTTTAGCTTCAGATATAACTAGACCTTACTGAATAGAGCTAACATATTGAGTTTATTATTTGTTTTATTTTAAATAGGAGAAATTGACAAGAAGCCATGTCCAGGGTTGGGTAATTCAGTGTCACAATAGCACTTTCCAGTGTAATCCATCCCTTTGTTCTGCCATCTTCTATATGTAGGTATTACAGATTGAATTGTGTCCCCTAAAAGATATATTTAAGTTCTCACTTCTGATACCTGTGAATGTGACCTTATTTAAAAATAGTCTTCATAGATGGAATTAGCCAAGTTTTCCAGTTTTCTGCCGATTGTCTAATTTGAATAAAACCGCAGGCTCCAAGGGATACTGGCTCTCCCTAATTCTCTGTCACCTGGCCACCAGGGTGTTTAGGGTGGTTGCATAGTTGTCTAGTGTAAGAATCTGATATAGGAGATAGGTGGGGCATAGACTTAATCAGCTGCTCAAAAAGGAGAACTGATGAGCCTTAGAACTAAGTAAATAAAGCATTAAAAAACCAAAAGACTATATTTACGGCATGACACTCCCAAAACCTTGATTTAGAACTTCTGTCCTTCTGAAGAGTGAGAGAATAAAATTTTGTTGTCTCAAGCAATTTAGTTTGTGGAATTTTGTTATGACAGCCCTAGGAAACTAATGCAGTAGGTAATATCTACAATTGTGGAAATGACTGGATGAACACAATGTAGTCCAGTGAAAAAGAAAATCATCTGCTTCTCTGCCTCTTTATTAGTGAGATAATTCTTTTCTGGGACACCTGTGTTAGTTTTCTAAGGCTGCCAAAACAAAATACTACAGTTTGGATAATTTAAACACCAGAAATTTATTTTTGTATAGTTTTAGAGACTGGAAATCCAAGATCAAGGTGTTAGCAGATTGGTTTCTCATGAAACCTGTCTTCTCAGCTTTATGGTTGTCATCTCATTGTATCCTCTCATGGTCCTTTCTCTGCATGCTAGAACCCCTGGTGTCTCCTCTTTTAAGGCCACTAGTCCCATTTTATTGGATTAGGGCCCCGCTCTGATAACCTCATTTAACCTTACTTACTTCTTTAGAGGTCCTGTCCCCAAATACAGTTATATTGGAAGTTAAGACTTCAACATATGAATTTTGGGCGAAGATACAATACAGTTCTTAACAATTCCTCAGTAGGAGCTCTTTCATGTTCAATCACCTAGAAATTACTGATTTTTAGTTTTTTCCAAACAAGATTCATCCTTTGGATTGGGAAGGAGATTAACTTTGTTGAACTCATAAGGGTGTATACATTTTCAACAAAATTAAAAGTGACTACTTGCAAAGAAGAAGGGGAAATGGCCTTGTAATGACAATAGGCTATGATACACTGTCTTAAGGCCTTTTAAAACCTTGTCCCTATTTCAGTTTAGAGTCATATACTTCCACTTCTAACTAATTCTTCACTTTAGTCACAAAAACTTTTTCCTTAAACTCATCCCATTCTCTTTGTCTCTAATACCCTTCATGTTAGTTGCTTCATCCAAATGAAATCTTGTCTTTATATTCTCACATAACTCACTGATTCCTGTCCTTTATTTCTCAGTTTTGATGCCATCCCCTCAGGAAGGCTTGACTTACTCTTACAGCATTTTTTGTTGTTTGTATGGCACCTATATTTTAAAAAAATTTTATCACACACCTGTATTATTTAGACAGTGTTGTCTCCCACACTATACCTAGAAAATCCATGGCAGAAATGTCCTTGTCCACTTTTTAGATTTCTACAACATAGTGCCTGGCACGAAATAAATATTTGTTGATTGATTTGATGCATAGGAATAAGAAACAGGAATATTAAAAGATAATTTTGGTATTGAGCCTAAGTATTTTTAATTGGTCCAATTCATTAGCTGAATTGTGAAGGACAAGAAACAGACAGTGTTTGCAAACAGTAGAAAGTGTCACCTTTGGTAAACTAATAAATATTCAGGTAAAAATACTTTATTGATAAATACATCAAGTAACATAAAGGAACACATTTCAATATTGTGTACTTATGTATTATATTCAAATATATATATACCTATATATTACACTCAAATATTATATTTAAATTCAATAAATCAGGGCAAGTTAAGCAAAATTGGTCATTTAATTTCAGGAAAATAATTAAATTATTTTACTAAATTTGGATATTTTCTTTTCTCTTTGTGTACCAGTGGTGACACACCTCTATAAATTCTCTTTAAAATAGACTAATTTTTAAAAGTATATAACTACAGTCTACAATGTGACATATGCTAATGGATCTATGAAAATAGGCAGCATTTCAGACAAGTTTAGCTTTCCTTATGCTTAATCAGATTTTGTGGTGGTTGTTTTACAAAATGTAAGGGCATGATAGTAGCCATAAATACAGTAACAAAGAATTTGTAATAATGTGCTAATACTTAAATGCTGTTACTTTCTTTTATTAGGACAAGCAGTTTCCAAGTATTCTCAATGTAAAGTAATCTCGAATGGAGAGAACATTTTCTTGACTTGAACTCTAACTTTCAGCTATTTCATAGGAAAAAAAGTTTGTTCTTTCCTTTTCTAGGTTGTGAAAGACCCAGGAAGGTTGTTTTTGAATTATTTTTTAACCAAGAGGTTACAAGATTTTTACTTATGGGGACCTCAAAGATTATCCATCAGCTAAGGTTTCAAGCCAAATTTTATGGTTTCCATGATCTTTAACCCTTGTCATAGTAGCTTAAAATGTTGAAAGATAGTGAGATGAAGCAGAAGATACAGGTAGTACACGGGGAGAAAAGAGCACCAGCAACAGAGCTATTGGAAGAAAGTAGTCTGCTCTGAAAAAAACGCCCTGAGAAATTTATGCAGTACCATGTGAACTTTCACCTTACTTCTGAATGTGAAGAGGAAAGTATAGCCCTTGGCCTCACTGCATTGGATTTGAACTTGTAGACAACATGTTTTCTGAATTTTCATTTATATATTAACAACTGCATTTTTATTTATCATTACAGAGATATCATTTGAATAATAATTTTGGCCACAGTCAAAATAAAAACAGGCATACGAAAATTTGTATTTGATGAATTTTCAGTATATTTTGGTGGCTGGAAAAAGTCATTTAAAAGTTGCTAAAATTTTTTTGTGTCTACAGGTAAAAATGTTTGCAGCAGAATTTCTTTATTTTTGAGAAACTCCTAGCCTGAGCTAAACTTACACACGCTTTTTGAGAAACTTTAAGAGCCTCCAAATTAAGGTGCTAAATGTTCCATTATTGGTGGTCATTAGTAAGACTGTCCTATGCCTTTGCATATTTGTAAAATTACTTCCCTTGAGTGTGATTGTATTGTGGGGTGTGTGCGTGTGTGTGTGTGTGTGTGTGTGTGTGTGTGTGTGTGTTTCTATTTTGAGCAAGCGTTGGTAACAGGAAACTGGGAGAAGAAACTAGTTGCAATGTTGAGTGGGGTGGATTTTTCTGATGCTGCCGAAGAGATTTTAAGAGAAATAGGGCATGTAGTGCCAATGTTCATGTAAACAGAACTCAACATATGAACCAGCCAGATTTGGGAAATAAACTGCTGAAATATTACCTGTTTAAGCTGTAGAGATCCAAATCATATCTGCAATCAAACCACATAAGAAGTGGAGGAGCACTGAGAAGAAACTAGTTTGAGATGACAAAATATTCCCCAAACTTTTGGGGCAGCAGCAACATACTAAGAGGGTAACTGACCTATTAATAAGAGGTCAGTAGGACTAAATTGTGTAATGTCAGGATTCCTCATGACTTCCCAAATATTTGCTGGAGAAAAGCATTAAATTTAAATGTTTGATTTTGTATAGTCATTTGTTTACCAAAGAGAACTATATATTCTTAGGAATAAATGGGCTCTCTCTCTCTCTCTCTCGCTCTCTCTCTCTCTACTATCTACCTATCTATCATCTATATCTATCATCATCATCATTTATCTTTACCTTTATTTTTATCTATATCACAAACACTCAACTGGGAGCAGTCTTTTAGTTATATAGCTTATTACAGAGACACCAAATTTGGGGGCCAGATGGAACTTAAAGAACAAATAGTCTAATCAGCTCTCTGATGTTTGATTAAATCCCATCTATAATCATTTGCTCAGGTCGTTGCAATATCTGCATTGTTCTTATAATATTGCAGTGATCTTGTTAGCTACTGAAGAAGCATATTCATCGATCCACTAATGACACTACAGTTTACACATTGGCCTCAGATCTGTCTTCTTGAGTCTCCATCTATTTGTCCAATCCATGGCCATGCAGAGGCATTGATGTTATTAAAATGATCTATCATGCCCTACTTCTCTTCAACAAACTATAAATCTTGAATTTTTCAAACTATTTCCATGGCACAGGGTATTCTCTTCATGTCTTACTTTACAACATCATACCATTACCTGTTTATTGCATTTTTCTTTTTGAATGCTCCATCTAACAGGACCATGAAACCAGGTATGAGTAAAACTATGTTAATCTTACCAGGGCTTTTGTAATAACATATGAGTAAAAAATACAATATAGTAATAATAGATTTAGAAACATTTGTGATAAACAATTTCAAGGCCTCAGACTCTCTGTACCCTGTGTAATTGCAAAATTTTAATTACTATGTGCCAAGTACTTTGTAACAGTTTTATCCACATTTACAATTAATTCTGTGTTTTTGGTGTTATCATCCCCATTTTAGAGATGAGAATATGAAGGCTAAGTGGAATTATGTGGCTTTCTCAAATTTACATGGCTGGAGCATACACCGAGTTTCTAAGTCTGATTTATTTATTTATTTATTTATTTATTTATTTATTTATTTATTTATTTATTTATTTGAGTTGGTGTCTCACTCCATCGCCCAGACTGGAGTGCAGTGGCATGCTCACTGCCATCCCAGGGTCGACCTGCTGGGCTTTAGTGATCCTTCCTCCTCAGTCTTCCAAGTAGCCAGAACTACGGTCATGAACTACCACCCTCAGCTAATTATTATTATTTTTTATTTATTGTAGAGACAAGGTCTCGCCAAGTTGCTGGAGCTGGTCTCAAACCCACAGGCTCAGAGAATCCACTCGCCTCAGCCTCCCAAAGTGCTGGGATTACAGGCTGAGCCACCAAACCCGGCCGTTTGATTTATTGTTATATTTCAAAGCCCATACTTGTAATGTTTATGCACATCTACAGCAGAATGAGTAAATTAAGCAAAATTTAGCTACCAGTCTCAGTAGATCCTGATCTTGATTTTAGTTATGCTAGGTCTGAAGTGTAGTCACCCATGTATTTTAGACGATACCTAATCTGTTTATGCTAGCCTCTAATAGCTTGACATTACTATCTAGAATTTTATGACAGCAACATCATACTTGGCAATGGAGTAGAAGGTATGTTTATGAAGCCCGTGTATTCCATGGCTTGGTAAATAAATTTGGGAAGGTCTTTCAATCACTTAACACTCTTTTTGCTGATAGAAAACAGTGAACTCTTAGTCAGCTCATATATAGTTCTTTCTCAAAAAATTAGTTACTAGTAATGGCAACCTCATCTTCAAAATCCTCAAGCTTGCAATGACAGTGACAATATTGTGTGTAACCTCTCTCTTGTACAGGATATGTATGACATAGCCTACAGAGTCACACAGAGCCTGATGCTGGAAGTAGGTGGATAGAGAATGACTTAGATTTCATATAGAATGCAGCATAAGCCAGACTTTGACTTTACTTAAAGGCATTACGAGAACCAGTCTGCCAACAGGACGCATGCAGTGCCAATACAATTGCCAGAAATTCCTTTCAATTAATTGTCAATGATGATAAAAACTATCTAACTTTGTTTATTTATTTGATTTAGAGAGAGCCGTATGAGTGATCTTTCAGAAAACTCCCATAGTACATTTTGGAGAGCGTGGCACTGCAGAAACAAGGTACCTCTATATTTTGTCCATCTATTCCCCCACCCCCACTTTTAGTTAAATTTAACCTGCATATGTTTATTTTGGTATTTATTGGTTCAATAAATGTGTATTTAGAAACTTAGATAATATACTTGAGGTAATATACTAAACGAGATAGTCACGATCCTCAAGGAGCTTACAGCAACTATAGGAGAAAGGCAAGTGTATTTAGAGGAGCACTGTTAAATGTGCTCCATTAGGTTTGTTGATTTTTATAATTCGTATGGTGTGTCTCATGGCACTCAAGACTGTGATTGTTGCTGAACCTTAGTTATAACAAGGAATCCAACATTACGAAAACTCAGTGCCTCTGGATTCTCTTCTGCATATATACTTTGTCTCTCTTGCTTTCCCTCACTTTCTCAGTTTTATTTTTCCTTTATCTCTCTCTTTCTAGCTCTTCAGTTTATCTGATTACTTTATATAAGGGGTCATCAAGCTATTTTTGATTGAAAATATTTGAAGCTTTTGGATCATATTGTTGGTCTTTCTTATAACTACTCAATTCTGCTGTTGTAGCAGGAAAGCAACCATGGAAGATCTATAAATGAATGATTGGTGTGGCTGTGTTCTAATGAGACTTTATTTATAGACACTGCATTTTAATTTCATATACATTTTAATTGACATAAAAATTTTTGTTCTTTGGATTATTTTCATAATTTTAACATATACAGACCATTCTAGTTCATGGGCTAAGCAAAAATAGGCAGTGGGCCAGATTTAGTCTGTGGACAATGTCTGCCAACTCCTTCTCTATACAGCAAAAAAATGACAAATTTCTAAAATTCCTGACAAAAATTCTTACTGATTATGAACCAGAGGTCAGGGACATATGCAAAATAACCTCACCTAGAACAAACATACAGAATAGGATGTGAACATGTGGAAATTGATGAGAAAACTGGGTTGAGTTTCCAGTCAGGTGGAAAGTCTGAGAAGGTGAAATATTGTGTCAAATTCAAAAATTAAATAGGTTATTTCATACAGAGAGTTGGAGAGATCACCATTAAGAAGCAACAAGTAAATGTTTTATTATTTTTTTTGTTCTTAATTGGTTTGCAGTAGCCCTAAAATAAAGGAGACATTAACACAAAAATTGTAGTATATAATAAAATAATTATAGCACCACTTTTTCAATAATTTGGAGTATAGACTGAGATGTGGAGTCTGTTAAAGATAAAGCTAAAGAGAAAAGCAGAATGTAGATCATAATAGCTCCCCCCACCCATGTCTAAAAGTTTGAACTTTCTCCAAACTCACGATGATTATGGGATTAACTGTGTTCCATGAGAAGATGTTAAAGTCCTAACTCCCAGTTCCTGTGGATGAGACCTTATCTGGAAATAAAGCGTTTGTATATAATCAAGATAAAATGAAATTATTAGGATGGGCCCTAATCCAATATGACTAGTGTACTTATATAAACGGAAGTTTTAGACACACAAGGAGACATTCATGGAAATAAAATGATGTGATGATACAGGGAAAAAGAAAGCCATCTTCAAATCAGGAATTCCTGAGACTACATCAGAAGCTCAAAGGAAGTCATGGAACAGATTCTCCCTTTATAGTCCTCTGAAAGAATCAACTCTGTCGACACCTTGCTTTTGAACTTGCAGCCTCCAGAACTATGAGACAATAAATTTCTATTGTTTAAGCCACCCAGTGTGTGGGACTTTCTAATGGCAGCCCCAGGAAACTAATACAGAAACTAATAAAGCAGAGAGAGGGGAAATTTCGCTTTGCACAAGCCACTGGTGTTGTTGACAATGAAAACAGCAATATCGGGTTCCAAGTTTGCAATTAGATGCATCCATTTGAAATCCTTAAAGACAGAGAAAAAATGATTTAGCACCAAGAATCTGGGACAGGCATCAGAGGACCAGGCTGTGGAACTCAAAACTATTCATTTCAGCATTTTCTTACCATTAGAATGTGCTGGTTTCTTGACTTTACCAGAAGCAGCAAAAGCAATATTGCTGTCAAGATGCATAGCAGATTCAGCTGCACAGCCTACTATTAATTTCATATTCAAGAAAAACATACTTATAAGAGCCTTTAGTATTTGTTTGCTTGTTGTCGTTTTAACTGTTTAGGCTTTGGAGACTGCTTTTTTGCACCAATTCTATTTCAATTTCCTTAAAAATATAATAATTGTGGACTTCAGGGTTTTAAAGACAGATTGAAAAATAATACCTGCCATATCATCCATCAATATGGATGCCAACCTTTTAATAGAGCCTGTCTTTCTGTGTGGCATGCACTGGCATTGTTTTCAAATTAGTTTTGACTTGAGTTCTAAGCACTAGGATTCTGTTTACTTAATGGTTGCCAACTTGAGTCTATTAATGAAATAATTCTGAGTAACTCTATATATTAAAGAGATAACATTGATCACAGTAGTATCTCAAAGGACTGAAAATATTAAACTTAAAAGAGTTTCAAACTGTCTCCCATTAAATCCATACCTAAAAAATACAAAATATATTCACTGGTGAATATTGCCTAAAAAGATTATGCAATGGATTTAAATAAGTTATTTTTATTTGTTTCTCTAAAAGAATCTATTGCAAATAGTTATAATCAGCCGAAGATGAATAATATACTATAATCTGGGATGGAGTCTTTTAGTCATTAGATGAAAGAAAGGGTTAAAGGACTGTTCCCAAGGAGTAGTCCCATGCACACAATGACTTGGCAGCTACCTTCCAGCTCTACAGATCAAAAGATACTGGGTGTAAAAAGGGAGGTAGGGAAGAGAAGTTTGAATGCAGAAGGATCACAGGAAACAATTGCTTGTAAGGGTGAATGTCTTTCTGCTGGGTTGGGAAGGGGATTAGACTTAAAATGGAATCATGAAGAAAATTCCATTGAGGTTCACAATCATTATCTGCAAGTTTGGCTGCTAACAATTTCTGCCTACTCTGTTTGTATATCTTACCATCCTAAGATGATGCCTATTTCTCCTCCATTTGGATTTATCTTGAGTGAGTTTGGAAAGCGAAACAAAGCCATTTGTAGCGGTCTTTCTCTTTCTTTTTCTCTTAGGAATGAACCCAATATACAATTCTCTGCATCCTTTTTCCTCTGTTCACACATCTTAATGATTTTAAATCTTAAAGGGCATCATTCTAACCTGTCATGACTTATTCTGTTTTTGTACTGTTGTAATTGAGTGGGCACTGTTAAACCCAAATCTCAAAATCCGAGAGACCACCAAAGAGTCATCTAATGCAAACACACAAGGGTCTTTATTCAGGCTCGAGTCTGGGCTCACGAACGAAGCCGGCTGTGGCTTCAGGGACGAGAGCCCTGATCCAGCATGGCAAGCAATCTTTTTTTTTTTTTTTTTTTTTGAGTTGAAGTCTCACTCTGTCGCCCAGACTGGAGTGCAGTGGCCGCTCCTGGCCACCGCAACCTCGCCTGCTGGGCTCCGGCGATCCTTCTGCCTCAGCCTTCCAAGTAGCTGGAAATACAGGCATGCGCTACCACGCCCGGCTGATTTTTTGATTTATTGTAGAGATGAGGTCTTGCTGCCCAGGTGGGTCTCAAACCTGCGGGCTCAGGCAATCCACTCACCTCAGCCTCCCAAAGGCGCGGGATTACAGGCTGAGCCACCGAGCCCGGCTGGCAAGCAGTCTTTATACACCATTACAGAGGGAGGGGAAAGAACTCTAAACTTGGTTTTACATGATTGGGTAATCTCTCCTAATGGGTATGGGAACACTTGGTATTGGTAGGTGCCTTTCGTGGGCTTCAACCTGACTGCCCGTGATTGACAGAAACCCACCCAACGGGTAGAGTAGAATGTCAGATAAGTAGGCTCATACAGTCACTGCGTATAAATTAACCTGAGCAAGCAGGCAGATTACTAGCATCTCCAAGTCTGCTGCAAAGGAATGTCTGAAAGGGGCTTATCGCTTTAACATTTACATCCCGTTGTAAAAGCAGAAATCAGCATGGCAATTGGGACTAACAATGTTTAACCCAAGAGTTCTAAATACAAACACAACTTAAGACATTATATAATTACACAATCAGTCGCTACCCGGCACCCGACATATGCCTAATTCTACGGGGTCTGAGGTAGGATTTAAAGTACTAAGATTTCATAAAGTACAATGAACATGAGGTAGGGATATATAAAATATAGTGAACTAAACACTACTTTTACAGCAAGTATGGCTTTTTAAGTTTCTTGGTTTCTTGGGTCTCTCAGGCACATCTGTCAAAATTTGAAGTTTGGCATCAGGGAGCCAACTTTCATGCTTATATGATCCATATTTTACATCAGCCACATCAGTGAATATTTGGTTTCCATACATTAACTCTGTTTTCTAAGTTCTCAGTTGTTTAGAAGTTGGGTGGAGAAGAGGCATGTTATTACTGGGCACCTCCTAAAGACTGATGCTATTAACTTTAGATCTGAGAATGTCTTAAAACTCAATTTATGAACAAAAGTTCTATGACTTGCTTATTTTTTTTTAAATTTGTTTTTTAAACAAATTCCCAGGCAAATTCCCACTACTGCCAATCCTACTTCCCCACTAACTTCCAGGCAGCTTCCCACTACTGCCAATCATTTTCTTATAGTATTACGATAATTGTTCAAGGTCCATTCATGAATGAGAACATGTGACACTCAGTTCTTTGTTTCTGTGAAAGATCACTCAGTGTTATAAACTCTAAGTCCTTCCAGGTTGCTGTGAAGTTCATGAATTTGTTCTTCTTTATGGCTGTGTAATATTCCATCATGTATATGTACAACATTTTTTTTGTTTAATCCAGTTCTCTTTTGATGGACAGCACAGTTGGTTCCATGTTCCTGATACTGTAATGCTGCGATAAACATACGTGTTCAGGTATCTTTTTTAGAGAGTGATTTGAATTCTTCCGGGTATATTCCCAGTAGGGAGACTGCAGGGTCATATGGAAGGTTGATTTTTAGATCTTTTAGGAATAACCACACTGTTTTCCAAAGAGGAAAACAGTGGAGAAGTGTTCCCTTTTCACCACATCCTCTCCAGGATTTGTTGTTTTTTGAGTTATTGATGATAGTCTTCCTGACTGGAGTTAGGTAGTATCTCAGTGTAGTTTTAATTTGAATTTCTTTGATGACTAGTGAGGCTGAGAATTTTTTCATGTATGTTGGCTGCTCATATGTCTTCTTTTGAAAAAAAAGTCTATTCATATCTTTTGCCCACTTTGTAATGGGGCTGTTTGTTTTTTTTCTTTTCCACGCGTCTGAACTCCTTGTAGATCCTAGATGTTAAGCTTTTGTCAGACATACAGTGGCAAATATTGTTTCCCAGTTTGTGGGCTGTCTCCCCATCTCTTGATGGTTTCTTTGGCTTTGCAGAAGCTTGTCAGTTTGATATGTCCCACTTGTCTATCTTATCTCTTATGGCATGGGCGCTTGGCTTTTTGATCAGGAATTGGTTGCCAGTTCCAATTTCCATAAGAATATCTCTTACAATCTCTAAGGTTCTTATAGTTTGAGGTCTTGCATTTAGGTCTTTGATTCATTTAGAGTGATCTTTGTGATCACTATGGTGATCCTATGGTGATAGGTAGGGATTTTGTTTTAATCTTCTGCATGTGGTCAGTTAGTTTTCCCAGCACCATTTACTGAATAGGTTCTCTCCCCAGTCAGTGGTGGAGGTTTTGTCAAAGAAGAGCTGGTTGGGAAATTGAAGTTTTGCCTCTGAAATCTCTATCCTGTTCCATTGGTCTATATGCCTGCTCTTGTACCAATACTAGGCTGTTTTTATTATTGTAACTTTATAATAGAGTGTAAAGTCTGGGAGTGTGACATCTTCTGATTTTTTTTTTCTTTCTGAGGATTGTTTTGGTGATTTGTCATCGTTTGTGTTTCCATATGAATTTCTGTATTGTCATTTCCAGGTCCGAGAAGAATGCTGCTGGCAATTTAATGAGTATTGTATTAAATCTGTAGATTGCCTTGGGTAGGATGGACATCTTAACGATGTAGATTCTTCCAATCCATGAGCATGGAGTATTTTTCTGTTTGTTTGTGACTTGCTTATTAATTCCTGACTATGTAGTCAAGAAGGTATTTAGTTTTATAAAATATTGATGTCTAGGTATTTGGAAATTATCTGCACTGACAGTTTTTTAGCTTAGCTTTAAAATACAGTTGAAGTCACATTTTCTGATTTTAGGGACCATTGTAAATATTCCAAAAAAAAATAAACTATGGCAAATTTTATATTATTAAAAACTCAAATAACTTTCAATTACGCTCTATGGCATAATTGAATGAATGTTTATGGGATAGGAATCAGAACACCTAACACTTTTATTGATTCTCTTTTTTTAAAGTTCTTTTTCATTCTCAGTTTACTCACTTAATCAGTATAGAACTATCTATTTCTCCAGGTGGTTGCAAACACAAAATGAATAATGAATAGATACCTAGAAGACACTTTGAAAATAATCACCAATACTAAAATATAAGGTGTTATTTAATATAGTTTCATAAAGTATTATTTTTCTTTAGGTACACTCTAGGCTGTGTGAAACTTTGAGATATCTTCCTATTGGAGACCCTAGTAAACAATTATTACAATTCTATCTGGTGTTAAAATGAAAGTTGAGACATGATTATTACCCAGTACAATAGGCCTTTCTGTGGTTGTTTTGCTGTCAGTTCACATTTTTAAGTGCTATATATATCTTGCTCTCTTAGACCTTATGACTGCATGGTTGACCACTATTCCCTGATTAAAGTTAAAAAACACAGCACTCTTAGCAGGTCATCAATCATCTCATTCATAAAGGTGCAGATTACAACAGGGGTGCAACCTCATCACTTTTATGGATGACTATTTCTGATTAAGCAAAACACACAACAGGTATATTTTCTAAGCCCGTGTCAGAATGCCTCCGGCTTGCAGTGGTGCAGGGAACATCTGTCATTTTTCTCTCTCAAACATCCATCAGGCAAAATTATTAAATCAACATGCATCATTTTATATAATAGAACTAAAATCACTGTTATAGAACATAATTCTGGGATTGATTTCCCCTGCTTTGAAAATAAACAACTTGGCTTCATGTTCATAGTTATGTAACAGCAGGAGATCATTATCTTGTGACAAAATTCTATTTTACTGACATTATCTCTAAATGATCCCTTGATAGGATATATAAAATTTAATATACATTCAATTTAGAAAAATTTCATTCACACCATACTGACATATATCTATCTTTCTATTTATTTTACAGACAACATTAGAATCCAAACATAATAATATTTATTTCTGTGATGTTGTTTACTTCCTGCTTAAGTCACTTAGCAAATGTATAATCCTGATGAAAATCTTGATCAAATACACAGACTTTGATGACAAATGGCCTGAAAATAAATCCTGACCCCAGTAGTGTGACCTTGGACAAAGTACTTACTATCTCTCTGAGTTTACTAATATGTAAAACAAGGATAGTAATGATAATGTGTAATTCACGTGATGTTGCCTGAATTGTATGAGTTTATACATCTGAAGTGCATATAACAATGTCTAGCAAATAAGAACAACATGACCAACATTTAGTTTATAATATTCACCCCTGCATTCATTTTTCTTTCATGTTTTAGTTGTGTGGCACAGAACAACATATTTAAATTATCTGAGCATTTATGTATTTATAATATCTATTATCTTCTAGTTTTTTTGCATACGTGATAAGGCAATCTTTGTAAATTATACTGTACAATGGTATACTGAAATGTATGTCTTTTGCATAAATTTTCCAGAGCAGTTTTGAAGTTAATTCTTGAAAATTTGGGGGATTATGACACCACGAGAATCATATATCGTTATACCTTACTTGAAAGTTGTTTCCAAATTGCCTATATATTGCCCCATGTGTATTTCATTTTTTCTCTTGTAGTTCTATTTTATTCTTCCTAACTTTGCTCTGTGCCTCAGAAGGTGTGTACCTAGGATTGCTCAGTCTCCATCCTTCCTTCTTAATGGCTGTGGCTTCATAGTGGGTTTGGCATAAAGTGAACATCAGTTGGAAATTAAAGTCAAAGTTAACAAAACTTGGGATATGTATTATTTTAACTCTCTCTATTAGGTCACAGGAAATTATGTGTCTTTCTTTGTCTCTTTTTATAGAAACAGCCTCACCATGTCTCCCTGACTGGAGCATAGTGATGTAATCATGGTTCCTGCAGCCTTAAACTCCTTGGCCCCATCAATCCCCCCACCTCAGTCTCCCAAATGTCTGGGACTGCAGATGCATGCCACTATAGCCAGCTGTTTAGAGATAGAAGTCTCACTGTGTTGCCCAGGCTGGTCTCAAACTCCTGGCCTCAAGCAATCCTACCACCTCTAACTCCAAAGGTGCTAAGGTTATGAGCATACCTCATCATGTGAAGCTTGTGTATCTCTTTATTGAAGACCACACTCCTGTTAGGTGCCTCTCTAAAAACATCTCTCATTATTCTGGTTCTGATAACTTTTTCCCCTCCTTGTCCATTTAGTTCTACAAGACCCTTCTCCAGGTAATCTTGTTCAGCTCAGTTCTTCACCTTTTTTTTTTTCTTGTAGTTCTCAAGAATAACTTCAGTATGTGCTAAAAATACAACATCCGGTGATAAGGAGCTAGCTGGAAAAGCATGGGCTGTGTTCCAGTCTTTCCCAGAATGGGATATTCTTCAAATCTTAACCAAGCAAGTCACATTTTCCTAGAACTTAGAACTGAAGGTGGATTGCTTTCCAGGGTTCTTCATCTGTGACACATATGGCAAATACGCAAGAAGTCATCTGTCCCAGATAACTTTCTTGAACCTTGGAACCAGTTCATTATGAATGCTAGGATTCTCTTATGCCTTGTGACCTATCTGTAAGGAATCAAGTAATAAATTCACTTAATGTAACTTGTATGTGTGAGTGTTTTGTCTCAATGGACTCAGACAAGTTGGTAACCAGGACACAGTGAACTTGTTGTGCAAGACAGCAGGAAATAAAGACTCTCAGTTTTGGCTAGTACAGGGAACTGCACTATCACCCTTGCTAATTTCTGAGATTCACTCTTGTGAATACCACCTGTATTAAGCTATCTTGAATTATCCATTTTGAGTGTGCCATCTGTTTTCTGTCTAAATCCTTACTGATACATATATCCAAATTTGAATTGTACAGTAAATGGTCATATCTGAAGTAAGTGAAAATGTTAAGTGCTTCAGAGGGATGAATTTTATGTTTGTTGAATTTCTTCAGTGTGTTCAAGGTGGTGGTTGAAGTGCTTGTTTTATGTGTAACTGTTTTGAAGATGTGGAAGCATTTGTCACCTTCAATTTTTTGTAAAGTGTTAAAAAGTATAGTGCCTTTCAGAAACATAAGGTCAGATTAGCATTCATTTGGATTTCACAAGGTAACTGAACATAGATTTGAATTGTAAAGTAGCTGTAATTATCTTTTTAACAGACACAGTAACTCTTTTTGGCAACTAGCACTGTAATTATAGATATTGTGTTCAGTACAAACTCCCATGTTTTTGACAGGCTGGAAGATGAAAAGATACACAAGGACTTCTTGTTGTTAGTCTCACTTTTTGTCTCTTCACATCTCTTTACATCTGAAACTATGACTCAAATAAGATTTACACTTCATTATTTATGACTTATTTTCCCCTCTAGTGGAATAAAGAAACTGTGCCTTCACAGAATAAGGTTAATTTTAGTGTTGGGATGCAATTTATCATTTGCATGTGATCATAATCTTTCTAATAATAAAATATATCAAGATATTGCAATTTTGAACAGGAAAAATGAATAATAGAAAATAATAATAGTAAAAATGAAGTAATTCTTAATAATAAGATATAACAAATAAAAGACATTGTAAATAACAAAGCATCATAAAGCTCAGAAAAAAATTTGTAGGAGAAATTTAATAGTTATTTTCTGTTTGTGATGCCATTTTGGGGGGCTATAATGCATAAAAAAGTCACTAGAGGTATTCTTTGTCATCTAAGCAACTCTGCCCCAACTAAGGACAGAAATATTTATATCCCAAAATTATAAACTTCATTGTCCTTGATTTTCAGATACTCGATGCATGTCAGATCTGACCTTTCTAGTGGATTTCAGGCTTTCTAGGGCCTCTGTACCATGTTGATTGATAAATGCTAATGTGCTTGTGAATACCAAGGAAAGATTTTGCTTTTCTTATAGAAAGAAAATCAGCTTAAAAAACTCTATAAACTTTTAAAATTCTGATATGAAATGAGAATATTTATTGTAGTAATTAGCCGGGTATTTAGGTAATGCTGTGGGTATGCCAAGCCCACATGAAGAGATACATAATCTATTTTGAAAAAAAAAATAATCAAGAGTAATTAGAAGATTGGTCTAACACTTTCACGGAGAAAGTTTAGTGGAAGTTTAGTTGAAGAAATATTCACAATGTTTTAGATGTTTAATTTCATATATGTAGCAAATTATATATATGCATATACATATATATATAAAATTATCATCTAATCATTTATTCCATTCATTTTCACACAAGAGAAACAGTGTCAAATTTAGAAGAAATGAAACAAAACTTTGCTCAGTTTTCATATAGCTTGCGAGTGCAACTCAGACCAAAGTAATCTCTGAGAGAGGATACTTCTTTATTTCAGTTAATCTATGGGTGTTATGAATTGGGTGGGGAAAAAAGATACGAGATCTAACAATTAAGTTCATGAACCCATCCTAGAAAAAAATGCTAGATACCTCATTGCTGAATGTCATCATGGTCACCTTCGAAGTACTCCCCTTGGGAAGCTATGCAACAATGCCAGCACCTAGTCTACCTGTCAAAGCAATTTTGGAACTCTTTTCTGGCATGACCATCAGAATTGTTGTTGGATTACCCTTGATGTGTTGAATGTCATCAAAATGTCTTCCTTTCAATATTTCCTTTAACTCTGGGTAAGAAAAAAGTCACTGGGGACCAGACCAAGTGGATAGGGAGGGTGTTTCAATACAGTATTTTTGTTTACTGGCTAAAAAATTCCACCACAGCAATGCTGTGTGAACTGGTGCATTGTAGAGATGTAAGAGCTTCTTCAGGATCATTTTTGCACACTCCTTTCTCATGCCAAGATTTTCAGTTAAGATTGTCCCAACTGTTTCTCTGTAGATGTTTATCTGGTCTGCTATACTTCTCAGCCAATGATTTTGATGCACGACTCAATGAATTTTTTCAATGTTTTCATCAGCTCTGCTTGTTACTGGTCATCTTGACCTCTCTTCCTCAGTGAACTTTTCTCTTCCCTTAGAAAAAACGTTTAATTCATTTGTACATTGCCACATTCTTCATGGCATTATCCCCATAAACTTGGACTAACATATTACTGATTTCACTTCCACTCTTGCCAAGTTTAACAAGAAATTTGATGTTTGTTTGTTGCTCTAATTCAAACTCTGACATTCTCACGAAAACAGCTCATTGCTTTGACAGGTGAACTAGTTGCTTGCTTGGTGCATGGCTTCCCAAAGGGAATACTTTTTAGGTGACTGTAGTGTGATATTCAGCAATGAGGTATGTAGCACTTTTTCTAGAATGAGTTCACAAAATTAATTGTCAGACTCCATATACTGTGAATGATTTCCTTCCTTCCGTCCTTCTTTCCCTTTCTTCCTTCCTTCCTTTCTTCCTTCCTTCCTTCCTTCCTTCCTTCCTTCCTTCCTTCCTTCCTTCCTTCCCTTTTTCTCTCTTTCCCTCCCTTCCTTCATCCTTCCCTTCCTTTATTTGTATATGACTATGGACAAATGTGATTAAATAATGTGTCTCTAACCAGAAGAATTTTCTTCCAGAACAAATATATGGTTTTTCCTCATTTGATTTGCAATTTGATTTTCAATTGTCTCATTTTTTCTGAATAGCACAAAGAATGACCTATGCACATTGTTATAGTATATATTTAATAGTACCTAATGATTTTTTAATGAGAAGGTTAAAATTTTAGCTCTAAATTTATTACCTAACTCTCATAACTTATCTTATGCATTTGCAGTTCATGGGGCAAGAATTGCAACCAAAAAAAAAAATGGTAATTTTAGACTTACCTTCTAATCACTTTGTGTTTTTCCTGTGTCTTAAAACTTGTACACAATTGTGCATAATTTCTTTGCTTATTAAGGATGTGTATGTTGAGAAATATTTATGTCATCCTTCAGAAAATGGGCAAAAATTAATACTAAAGGTGAGTGTTAGTATAAAGAATAAAGAAAAAATATAATTAGAAAAAATAAACAAGTAGATAAAAAAGTAATATATGTTTTTAGGAACAGATACAAAGTTAAACAAGCATTTGAAGAGAAAGTAAGAGATATGAAAAGATAGTTTGGCAATTAGAATGAGCATATGTCATTTCATATAACATATTTTTGAATGAAACAAAGAGATAAATAATCCAGTAATTTTACTTGGAGTGTTTTATGCTATTGTTCCAACCGTTCTTTTAACAATTTTTCCCACAGTTTTATTTTTTAAACTAATGAAAGATACAAAGCTATTTGATTTGAATAAAATATCCTCTCTATATTTTTGAATTTTATTGACCTTTTTTGAATTTATTGAATTTTATTCAATAGGTCAAACAAGATGAAGCCAACTCTACTGGTATGTTTTGAGGGACTTAATCAAGTCCTTTTTTTTGCATGCCAATTTTAGAAGCAAGTCAACATACATTCATTGTCCTCTTACTAAGATATTTCAGGCATGTGTCACAACCTAGTATAATGGGATTTAGATTTGGTCACTGACACAAATAAGTTGATTTATTACCTTAATTGATATGAAGCTAGTTTCCGTCTCAGAGGAAGAACTCACACAAGATTGAAGAGCTGTGATCATCCACATGCCTAGATGAGGATAAAAGACATGAACCAAACCAATCACTTACATTTGTGAATATCTTAGTTTGGGCCCATATGGGACATCTCATGACATTCTATAAAAATTACAGAATAAGTTCTCACCTGTACCAGAACATACTAATAAGAAAAATATGTAATTTATTATCAGGCCATTTGGATTTTGTGAGATCCATAAAAAATCCTGTTATTTTCCCCCTATTTTGTCAGCCCTGATACATAAAGTTGTATATTTAAATGGGGTCTAAAGCACATAAAAGTGTTCAAGAGGTTGAATCCACATGGCACCATTAGATGCAATTGCACAAATGATTTTGGAAGTAACTGATGAAGACAAATATAGATTGAACTCTGTCGTAGAAATCTAACATTTCCCCACAGCAGCGATTATTGAAAATTTTGACTCATGAGTAACCTGATGACTAGATATAATTCCTTTGAGAGATATATGACAGCCTCTCAGTGGGCTTTGTTGAAACATCACCACTGAGAGACATCAAATTATCTGAGAACTGGAATATCATTTCTATCATAGATGTATTCGAGAGATATTACAATAAGGATGAAATAATTCAACAAAGTTCACTGATAATATGGGAATGAATTACAGAAATATGCCATGGGCAGGCTGTAACCATGAGAAGGTTATATATATGCTTTGAGACAAACTTTCGCCAAAGAAATTGAAATTTACTATTGATGTATACATACATCCTAATTATTCTATGTTAAAACAAAAGAGACTGCCTGGTTGACTGATGAAAGTCCCACGTCATGGAATTCAATGCTGTTTGGAATTTGCTTTTTTTGCCTGGCAGGAGGTAGAACTTTGGTAAGAAAGCAAAAGGGAAATTGACACAATAAACAGAAATGAGGATAGTATATCTGGTATTGCTGGAAGAGTTAGGCTCTTACTTCTAGGTTAATGCTTGGGTTCTGGTCAATGGCCTTGTTTTATGATCTTTTATTTCTTAAAAATAAGGCAACTTAGTGCAGGAAAAGAAGCTGTTGTGTGTCATGAATTTGATTGGAAACCTGGGCCCAAGACTTTTGTACCGAGAAAGGTGGAGTCATCTTTACAGTTAAAAATCTTGTGTTATCATCAAACCAAGTGAAAGAGATTTCAAGTTTGTATAACTGTTCCCATGCTTTACTCTAGTATCTGATAAGGAATGACCTGTCTTCTTTGATCTTTGAGTGTCTGGAGTCAACAATGGCTATCTCTTTTGGGATGGTACTGACACCTACGAATGAAGTCTGTAGGTGATAAAATTTACAGTTTTTCTCTGCTGGCTCTAGTTCTTAATAATCTCACCTAGTCATGCTTTCAACACTCGTGAACTCAGTTCTGCCGGCTCTATTTTGTGGCACATCTAGTTGTCCTGGTTGTTTTACTGGGAACTTTCTTTGCCTCATGACATCTGGAATGTGATAGGGGACTTTGAACTTCTCTAAAATGCTTAAGATTATCTAATTCTGTGTTTTTGTAAGTGAGAAACAGGCCCAAAGTATATCTACTTATTTTTGGCTTCTGTTGGCTTCAGGGATCCTGCCCAGAAGGAGATCTAGGAAACCTGTCTCAGTGAGTGTTTTCTTCTGAATTCTCATCCAAATCAAATGCCTATCTTTAATTGCCCCTTCCTGCTTCATAGAGAATGCTCTCATGTCCTGTTTTATCCCTTTTCAAGGTACTACCCATCTTCCCCCTTATGTGGGGTCACAATTGAGTACTGAAATCACAGTAGTCATTCATTCTACAACAACATGAGTCAAATTTTATTTTAGATGCTTATAGTTCTCTGCAGGGCCAACAGGAGAGAGCATTCAAGCAAAGAAACAGGGCAAAATCTTTGACACTATTCATAACAGCCAAGATATAGAATCTACTTGTGTCTGTCAACAGATGAATGAAAGAAGAAAATGTATTTGGTTCGCGCAAAAATAATTTTTGTTGTTGCTTTGTTGATATTTTCCATTTGATTTTGGAATACATTCGTAAATAAATGTGGTCGTGTTATACATCATTTTAATGTGCATTTCTCGCTTTATTTACTATTATTTTTTGCTAATGATTTGTTACTCTCTATTTTATAATTATTTCAGACTATGGAAATGATGCCAGACAAAAAGCAAATTTGAGCAATTTTCTTATTTGAGTACAAAATGTGTCACAAAGCAGTGGAGACAACTCACAACACCAATGCATTTGGCCCAGGGACTGCTAATGAGCGTACAATGCAGTGGTGGTTCAGGAAGTTTTGCAAAGGAGGTGAGAGCCTTGAAGATGAGCACCATAGTGGCCAGACTTTGGAAGTTGACAATGACCAATTGAGAGCAATGATTGAAACTGACACTCTTACAATCATATGAGAAGTTGCCGAATAACTCATTGTCAACCATTCTATGGTTGTTCAGCATTTGGAGTAAATTACAAAGGTGAAAAAGCTCAATAAGTGGTTGCCTCATGAGCCGAACAAAGATCAAAAAAATCATCTTTTAAAGTATCTTCTTCTTTTATTCTACACAATAACATACAATTTCTCGATTGGATTGCAACGTATGATGAAAAGTGGATTGTATATGACAACCGGAGATGACCAGCTCAGTGGCTGGATTGAGAAGAAACCCCAAAGCAATTCCCAAAGCCAAACTTGCACCAAAAAAAAAGGTCATGGTCATTGGTGGTCTGCTGCCAGTCTGATCCACTATAGCTTTCTGAATCCCAGTGAAACCATTAGATCTGACAAGTATGCTCTGCAAATTGAAGAGGTGCACCCAAACTGCAAAGCCTGCTGTCTGCATTGTTCAATAGAAGGGACCCAATTCTTCTCCATGACAATGCCCCACCACACTTTGCACAACCAATACTTCAAAAGTTAAAAGAATTGGGCTACAAAGTTTTGCCTCGTCCACCATATTCACCTGACCTCTCGCCTACTGACTACCACTTCTTCAAGCATCTTGACAACTTTTTGCAGGGACAGTGCTTCCACAACCAGCAGAATAAACAAAATGCTTTCTAAGAGTTTGCTGAATTCTGAAATACAAAGTTTTATGCTACAGGAACAAACAAACATATGTCTCATTGGCAAAAATGTGTTGTTTGTAACAATTCCTTTTTTGATGAATAAAGATATGTTTGAGCCTAGTTATGATGACTTAAAATTCATGGCTCAAAACCTCAGTTACTTTTGTACCAATCTAATATATATACACAATGGGATATTATTGGGCCATTAAAAAATTCTGTCATTTGTGGCAACATGGAGAGCTTGAGCCTGCAGGATATTATGTTAAGTAAAATAAGTCAGTCACAGAAATATAAATGTCATATATTCTCACTCATATGTGGGAGCTAAGAAAGTTTAGCTTATAGAAATAAAGAGTAAAATTGTGTTTCCTAAAGGTAAGCAGGGTAAGGGAAAGGTTAGTTAATATATACAAAACTATAGCTAGCTAGGAGGAATAAGTTCTAGTGGTCTATAGCACTGTAAAGTGAACTCAGTTAACAATAATTTATTATATATTTTAAATACCTGGAAAAAGAGATTTTTGCCTGTTTCTAACACAAACACAAAGAAATGCTAACTGTTTGTGGTGATGGGTATGCAAACTACTCAAATGTAATCATTATTGGATACCTGTATCAAAATACTACTTTACCCCATAAATATGCATAATTATTACTTGTCAATTAAAAATAAAAAAGAGTCAGAATAGCAATAAAGAAACAGCAGGCTGAAGCCTGTAATCCCAGCACTTTGGGAGGCTGAGGCAAGAGGATTTCCTGAACCCAGTGGTTCAAGACCAGCCTGGGCAACTTGGTGAGACCTCTTCTGTACAATAAATCAAAAAATTAGCCAGATGTGGTAGCACATGTCTGTAGTTCCAGCTTCTTGGAAGACTAAGGTGGAAGGATCGCCAGAGCCCAGCAGGTTGACTCTGGAGTGGTTGTGAGCGTGCCACTGCACTCCAGCGTGGGGTACGGAGTGAGACTCTAACTCAAAAAAAAAAAAAAGAAAAAAGAAAGGAACAGCAATACAAGTGTTATGAGTCAATTATCAAAAAAGAAGGACCATTGAGAGAATAATAGATTAGATCAAAGAGCTCAGCAGGTTGCAAGTCATAGAGGGATTTTTGACCACCATGATGAACGTTTGGATTGGAGTTCACGTGCAAAAAAAAGTTTTGGGTGATTTCAAGCAAAGTCATGACATGATCTGATTTATATTTTTCAGAGGTCACTATGGGTTTCTTTGGAATTTTATGAAGAGAGTGTAGCAGGGCAAAGAAAGCAAGCAGAGAGCTCTATTGTGTAGCTATTTCTGAAATTTACACAAGGTGTCATATGGAGAGATGAGAGTGCCTGAGAGACATCTCTTTGAGGTAGACTCTGTGGGACTTATTTGTGGATGGGTTGCAATGCATGAGGAAAAAGAAGAAAATAAGAATGATTCTACATTTTTGCTATGAGCAGGTAGGTAGACGGTGGTTCTTTTTACAAAAAAAACCACAAAATTTACAAAAATAGGGAAATTTAGAAAAATGGCTATTTGGTTGGGAGCGGGAAGAGAGAAAGTGGGGTTGTTCTGTTTCATATGCTAAATTTGAGATTTCTTCTTAGGCACCCATCCAATGAGATGTCCAAAAGTCAGTTTAAAATATGAATTTGAAACTTAATGAAGACTCCCATGTTAAAGTCATAAATTGAGTGTTACCAGGAATTTTAGGATTGATAACTGCTATAAAATAAAGTCATATGGAAAGAAAAGGCCTAATATCTTCCTGGAATATTACATTTAAAGTTTGAGTAGAGGAAGAGTTAGTGACCTCGGAGGAAATCTAGGAGGGGGTGATGTCATAGAGGGCAAGTGAGGGGAGTATTTCAGGAAGCTGGGAGTGGACAGCTATGGGAATAATGCTTTGGAGAGGTTGAAAGAGATGAGGGCATGTATGTAAGATATCTTCTGTTTAACCTTCCAGATCCACTCTCCATCCTTATCGTGCCTTCATTATATCTCAGAAGGTGAGGTGGTAATCAACCGTTGTTTTGACCTCTGGCTTCTGTCAACTCAGCTTGCTAGAATATCCAGCATCAGATTGGATAGGGAGTAGAAAGTAAATTCATGGCATCTATCCCCCACCTCACTTCTTAAGAGCTTCCCTTGGTATGGCTGTGTCCTTCTACTGGAGGACATATTTCCTCTTGAAGTGGTCCCTTTTCTATGACTTTTTCCTCATTGGCAAATGCATCTTCCTTCATCATTCCAGAATTAGAGCCAATAACAGTACCAATGTTAATAGACTTTGGATGCCATATTATCCCTGTGCTTTCTCTAGACTCTTCCTACAGCTTGGAAATCAATTCCGTATTCACTCTTGACTTCTGCTAGCTTTATTACATTATCCATTTTCATCTGCAACCTTGAGTGATGCAGTGCACAAAAAGAACATTGGATTTCAGTGTGGATGTTGTAGCTGTTCTTGACAAGAACAGTTTCAACACATGGTGGGGATTGAAACCTAATGACAATATATGCATAGGAAACATGATATAAGAAATTAGAAACCAAGAGTTGAACACACTTTTAGAATTTTTGCTGTAAAGAGAGAACATTGGGATCATTTCTGAAGAGGGTGACAGATGGCAAAGGAAACCTTATAGAGAAGGGAAACAAACTGAAATGAATTTCAAAAACATTGCCTTCCTTATTGTGAGAATTTTTTGTCTCATATGGTATCTAGCTATGGTACCTTCTTAGAGGGAAGGCACTTTGATGCTGGTGCTCTAAGGGGGATCAAGAGGATGTCCTAGACGAACACTGGAATGAAAAAAGCTCAATAGAAAAAGCTGTTAGAAATAACAGCTAATTTGGAGTTGAAAAAAATTGCCTTCAATCTCTCAGAATCTATGCTTACAGCAATTTGCAATTTGTCTCATAAGCAAAGGTGTTGGTGTAAGATATATCTGTGGGAAAAAAAGAGAGTAATGGAACTGCTGTGAGATCAAGAATGGCTAGGGGAAAATAGGGTCATGTAGAGATAATTGCTAAGAATCATCCCTTAGGTCTCATTTATTTATTTCCCAAGGAAATACATACAACACTTTAAAGAGGAGAGAACACACAGCTGAGAGTAGAGAAACAAAACAAGTCTAAAGTTTAAAGGGTAGTCGATGAAAAAGAACAAACCCCTAAAGCTTTCAGCCTTGTCAAACAATGATCACAATGATCTTGACCCTCTTCATGGGTCTCTTGTGACTAGCGCAGCTCTGTGAGATGCCTCATTAGTTCAGGAGAGCTGGAAATGGTGTGCTATGACATTTGTAATATATTCAAAGGAGCTACTCATTTTTATGATAAGCTTGATGGATTCGTTTGAATCATGAAATTGGGTTACTACACATCTAAAATCAAGCTTTAGCAATATGTTTATTTCACTAACCTGTTATTGAAATTTTCCCATAAAACAATTGTATGATAAAATATAGATAACAGATGTAAACTATCTAGGTCAAATATTGAAGCTATCAGATTCTGAAGATCAGCAAACAAATATAGTTTTAATTTATGTATTTATCTATCTTTATGTTAATGAAAGACTAGAAATGAAGTTGAAAATGTATTGGAAAATTTGTGAACTTATATTCTGTTTACAAATGTGTTTAAGCAGGCACGATGATGGTAAGATAAGAGTAATAATCACTGCACACAAGGAAATGGTACTTTTGTAACAATAGAAGCACATTAATCAGCATAGAAGGCAAAATGCAATGCTCAAAGGTGATAGGTTAAAATTAAATAATATAAAAAACTCATTACTGTTGGAGTTTCAGGAAACATAAGTGATGGCATTTCTGTTCTGTTCACTTAAGTTTAAAACTTATTAAGGAGCCGGGCTCGGTGGCTCAGCCTGTAATCCCGCGCCTTTGAGAGGCTGAGGTGAGT
>NW_007246145.1:111980-122832 GCF_000164805.1 Carlito syrichta | reverse complement strand
CGACCGAGTGAGACTCCAACTCAAAAAAAAAAAAAAAAAAAAACTTATTAAGGAAAAAAAAAAAGGGCATGGCAGATGAAAATGTGTGAACGAGCAGAAACCCTGGGGAGTCATGCCCCGGAGGTCTTAAACTTCTTGGTGTTTGCTTGTGTTTTCCTTCTCATATGCCGCAGTGTCCCTTAAAGTCCTACATGCATATACTCTGGGAAGTTTTATGAATCCCTCCAATCATCAGATTCTCCATAATTGCTGTATAAAAATAGGCCAGCAGCGTTTTGCTGTTGGTTGTACCTCAACACTAGTGAAAGGAATGTGGTTAATGTCCTCTAGATCTTTGTTCTTAAACACCTGGGCTTAATCTTTAAGTCTATATTTAGTCAGAGGCACAATGAGCAGATTAAATAGAGAGATCAGCAGTTTGTCAGGACAACCCTACTCCCACCTTCAAGGACCTTTTTCTTAGTATCGAAGCCTTCCTTCTGGATCTTCTTGGAACTCTTTGTGGATTGTGTAAATTTACCTCCAGAAGGTTTTGAAATGTAAGTGCAGTGTGTATATTTTTAAAATAGCTCTAAGGCCACTTTACCTAACCTCAAAATTCAGTTTTTAAGTTATTTCTGGGTCATGATATCCCATCAGAGGTTTTGCAATGAAATCTTATAAAATACCAAATATATTTCAATAATAGAAGTTTAACAATAAGATGTCCCACTTTGAATATAAAGGCTTACCCGCTGTGAATTTTCTGGTCATTAAGTTCTATGATTAAATTTCTTTGTACTTTATTAATAAATATAAAAAAGTAAAACAATTTTAACGTTTAAAATGAAATTATGTTGTGCTTGAACATTCAGGGATATTAAATTCCCTTACTCATGGTTCTCAACTGCTTTTCTAAGGGTGCCAGGTAGGGGAGTTCTTGATGGCTGGGCAGAGTTAGTTTTATGGAAATATTTTCAGCTTGGCCTGTCTTATTGATTGGATCATAACACTTACTGTGAGGAAAAAATGGGTTGGTTGACATTCCGCCTTCTCAATGCAGAACTTGAAATGCAGCATGAGAGAAAGTTAAAAGTTTGATTCTGTAAAGAAAACCCATAGCAGATGTTTTCCAAGACACAAAAAGTGATCTTATTTAATAAGAATTTTAATACATTAGCTACATTTAATCAAGTAACAGGGACCAATGGCTGAGGCACCAATAATCTTATTCTGTAAGAGAAGAAAGGATTATAAAATAGGTAAAGAATTACTAGGGAAAATTTCTTTTTTAATAGACCAGAGAATTTGGAATGATATATATTTCTGTTCAAAAGTATTCTGTATAAAAGTTTATTTAAATAAATCCTTAAAATGCAAAAGTGACTTCCTACCACAAAGTTGTTCACAGTCTAGTAAGGGAAACAAACAAAGAAAATATTTTAACATAAAAAAATCAATTGGTTATGCTGAAAGCCCACAGAAGGAAAATCTAACACAAGGTTAATGGGTAATAATATATTAGTTTAAGATAGTTTTAAAAGAATACACAGGTTTTGACAGGTGAAGATTTTAGGTAGAAGCAGAAAGTATTCCTTAGAACTACTATGAACCACAGGCAAAAAGAAAGGAACTGGGAAACGTAGACTTTTAATAACACAGTGAGTGGTCTTTTTCAGCTGGAATTTAAAATATATAACAATGAAATATGATTATATTATTTTATTTTGTATGTCAACCTAGGAAAATGGCAATGGTAACTCAGGTTAGATTGGAAAGTTGTCTACTTTAGACAAGCAGGCATCTTGAAGTCAGACACATTTCTTTTTCTGTTGGTCTTCACATTTTGAGTAACATATCTAACTCCAAAATCACAGATTATCAATGGAAAATTTACTAAAGTTTTTTTTTTTTTTAAGATATGAAGGAAAGGTTACTTAAACTCTGCACCAAACAAGAAACAAACAAGCAAAAAATTACAAGTTGCTGCTGCCCTACAGGTATCTTCATGAAAACTAAAATGAATCGACTCTTCAAGGTACATTACCTTGTGGGCATACATAGATTGGTGAGTTGATGATGCCATTGTACAATGTGTAATGGCACCATTTGATAAAAGTAATCCTGCAGGCTAATGGTTTGACAAGAGGAGCCAAGCCTATGTGTCTGTCTTTATTCTCCTTGAGACAACTGAATAAACTTCATGCTGATTTTCAACTGCTCTTCAAATTAACCTATGTATATTTTTCATATAGTAGGTTTCCTGTACTACAATTAGTATCTCTTATTTCTTTTTCTCCTTGAAAAAGCACTCCACATTTTTTATGAGCGTGATGTATACCAGAACATGTGTTTGTGTATTGTGTATGTGTATGTTTATAAGAAAACATTTTTATCATTGTTGATACATTTGATAGATATTTAAAATACTAATGGTTTTATTTTGTTTTATTGACAAAAATCCATACAGGATTTACAATTTTAAGATTATAATATAGAATTGTGAAATTGATCATGTTTCAGAACTTTTCCTTTTCCCCACAACTACTGCATTTCATGAAGTGAAGGGTGTAAATGAAAGCATGTATAGAAGTTCTAGGAAGTGGCTCACACATAGCTAATCTCAGTAAATGCTGATTCCACTTACTCCCTATTCTTCCCTACTTGGTACCATTGGAAGGAAGAGATGCCAACTCTAAAATTCCAGCTGGATTTTACTATCAATTAGAGTTGGTGGTTTCTGAAATTGTCACCATTAAATTTTTTTCTTTGTCATTTTCAAAATCGAGTTGAGAAGTGTTAGGAGAAGAAACAGTCTTCCATAATTTGGGAACAGGACCTGAAAAACCCAGTTCTGTGAAATTTTTTTGTGCACTCTAGAATTAAACAAGTTAATATATTTGTTCTTTTTGCTATCACTAGATTTTTCAGTTTCACTTTTCAGTTTTGTTCTGTAGTAATTTTGAAAGGAAATCTGTAGCTTAAGCTTTATAACTATTTAACTGCTGCCATAAAGAGTTGAAATCTGAAGCCAGTTAGAAAGAAGAAAATGTAATTGGGAGAATAATACAAAACATTAGAAAAAAAACTCAAGAAGTGCCTGGAGGACTTGGTAGAAATATAAATGGATTGACAGAATTATTTCCTTTAGGAGCTAATTCCAAAGCACCCCAAATTTGAAAGAGTGCAAGATATATTTTACAAGATTCCATTGATGTAATTTATTTATAGGTCCGGCATAATCAAATACCTCTTTACAGGTTCAGGCTCCTTATTACGATCTTGGTAATAAGCGATGAAGTTAGACATCTTCTGCATATTGACTTGTTCTATTCTAATAAATTGGTTGTTTGAAATTATAATTCGAGATTGCATTTCTTTGTGGGGGGAGGACAAATGATTATACAGAAAGGTACACATTTGACTAATTATAATAACAATAAGAAGTTAAAATATATTTCTAAGTGGTAGATGTGATATTAAGTGGTGAGTGTGATACGAAGTGCTGCAGCTGCATCATCTCATACCGTTATCTCCACGAGGTGAGCCTTATTATTACCAACACTGTATGTATGAAATAACTGACATTTATAGAAGTGAAGTGATTTACTAACTTTACAAGGTTAACAATGGACAGAACTAAGACTCTAACCCAAATCTGTCCTGTCACAAAGCTGAGGATCCTAATTAGAAAAAAAAAAAATCTGTTATCACTTCGTTCAGTGAACAGATCCCAGAAGGCTTCCCATGATTCCTGCCCCCTGATGTTCATGCATAGTATCATCCTTCAGTTGAGAATGCAGACACCGAAGCTGTGCACAGATTCCTGAACCACAGAAACTGAGAGATAATAACTTTGTTGTGTTTTATGCTAAGTTTCAAGTAATTTATTATGCAAGAATATAATTTAAATATACAATGATTATATTATGTTAATTACAAGACTGTTTCTTTAACAGAAATATTTTTATTTGGATACACAGATGTTTACAATCTCTTTTGGAAAAAGAATTTAAAAAGCTAAAATCAGAGAGAGGGAGGGATGAATAGACAGAGCACAGAGGACTTTGAGGTCAGTGAAACTATTTTACATGATCTGTGTAATGGTGGATTCATGTCATTATATATTTACCTAAACCTGCAGAATGTGCAACACCAAGAGTGAACCTTAATACAACTAATGGACTTTGGGCAATGGTTAATTGTCAATACAGGCTTATCAATCATAACAAATGCACCACTCAGGAGCCTGGACATGTGTGGGTAATCAGGGTGTATATGGAAAATGTTCGTATTCTCTCAATTTTGCTCTGACCTTAAAATTGCTCTAAAAAATGGAATCTATTTAAAATAAAAGAGCTAAAATGGACTCTTTATGCAACATTTGTAGGCCATAATCTTAAAAAAAATTATTACCAGGAAACGAATTGCATTCAGGTTTGATTAAGAAGAAAGCAGTGATATATAATATGAACTTCTGCAGCAGTGTGGGTAGGAAGCAAGCTCTGACAAGCATGAGTGTTTGAGTCCTGGTGGACTTCGCAATCCGCTGCCTGGTTTCCAGCTTCACGGGTGAGAAGTAGCTGTGTTGGTAGCAGTGATGGTTATAAGATTAACTGTCTCCTGACCACTGGATTATAAGTGCAACAATGTGACTTGAAACTCAAAGTGCAGAGGTTTATCTTCTAACCTTCCACTGATTTTGTAAACACCTAATTACTTGCAATAAATCCATTTCCTCTTGTAATACCTTGATGAACTGTGTGTTCTCCACTGAGCAATTATTGATACATTGGTATAATCAACATTAAATTAAACATCATTACATAGGTGATTTTCAAACTATTGAAGATACAACAAAGCCTGAGCTTACTAAGTGACATCTCTATAGAGTAGGTTTTGTGGCAAATGATATGGTAGTTGGTGTCACTATCTGTCATTTGTTTTTAAATAAACTTTTGTTTTAGAAGAGTTGTGGATTTACAGGTCAATGAAGAAGAGAGTGCAGAACATTCTCATCTACCCCACAGTTATTCCCCTGTTATTAATATTTGATAGTAATATGCAACATTGTCTCATAACTGACACATTAACATTGATCTAAACTTTATTTGGATTTCTTTGGTTTTACTTAATGGCTTTTTTTCTGCTTAGCATCTCATCTAAGATACATATTAAATTTTGCTGTAGTATCTTAATCCCCTCTTGGCTGTGACAATTTCTTAGGTTTTATTTGTGTTAATGTCATTGACAATTTTTGAGGCAACCTGCCAGGAATTTTGTGGACTGTCTCTCAGTTGGGATTTTGTTATTTATTTTTTTTTTTTTTCCTTTATTAGACTTGGGGTATGTATTTTGAGGGAAAAAAGCAAAGAGGTAAAGTATTAGTCTTGCCTTATATCAGTGGTAATGCACTAACAATAAGACTTATTATATTAATGTTTACCTTGATTACCTGGCTGAGGTAGTGTTTTTTAGATGGATTAATTGAAAGTTACTTTTACTCCCTTTCATGTATTGTATTCTTTGGAAGTAAGTGTTTAAGGGCACCCCTCTCTTAGGGAGTGAAAAATTATGCTCCACCTCAGGGAGGTCAAAAGATGCACAAAATTATTTGGAATTCTTCTACTAACTTTATGTTATTGATTTCTATTTTGATTCCAGTGTGGTTTGAGAATATAACTTGTAAGATTTCTATTTTAAAAAATGTGTTAGGGTGTGTTTTATGGCCTTGAATGTAGTCTATCATGATGAATGTTCCACTCAAGCATGAGAAGAATGTGTTTTCTGTGGAGTTGGATACTGTGTTCTATAAATGTCAGTTAGATTAAGTTGATTTATAATATTGTTCAGGTCATCTATACATGTATTTGGGATTTTGTCTTCTTTATTTATCAATCACTTAAAAAGGGTCACTGAACTGTACAAATAAAGTGAATTTGCTTGCTTCTCATTTCTATTCTGTCTGTTACACCTTGTGTATTTGGAGATCCTGTTGTTGGGTGCATACACTGTTAAAATTGCCATGTCTTCTTGTAATATAACTCTTTTGTTATTATATAATGCCACTTTTAAATCTCTGATCATTTCCCTTGTTTTGAAGTCTGCTTTGCAACTTTCCTCTATTTATTGAATTTATTTTTTGTCTTTGCCTCCCATTCCTGATATATATATATATATATATATATATATATATATTTTTTATATTTTTTTTTTTTTTTTTTTGAGTCAGGGTTTCATTTTGTTGCCTAGATGGGAGTACAGTGACACAATCATGGCTCATTGTATCCTCAATCTTTTGGGCTCAGGTGATTGTTCTGCTCTAGCCTCCCACATAGCTGGGACTACAGGTGCATTTTTTGATTTTTTTTGTAGTGATGAGGTCTTGCTCTATTGCTCAGGCTGGTGCCTTCTCTATTTTTAATTGAGTACTTTATATTATTCTATTTTGGCTCATCTTTTGCCATAACAATTATATACACTTAGAAAAAATTCTAGTGCTTGCCCTAAATCCTGAAATAATCATGTTCAACTAATTTGAGTCCATCCACAAGTCGCACTGTACTGCTACACAGGTAGTGCAAGTTCCTTAAACAGAGCATTCCAAATTCCTCCCTCCTATTCCTTATGACATTCTTGCTGTCATTCATGTCACTTAAGAAGCACATTCATTAGATTGTCCTAATGAATTCCCATAGGTTTCCTAAATTCAGTAGTAGAGAATCCTTGGATCAAAAAGCAAGAGGTGTCCTATGCCGCTGTGGTCAGGTGCTATCAGGTGATTTTTTGCACAGCTGATTGCTGCAACCACTCAAGAAAAAAAGTAGGCAGAAAGGATTGAAAATGGAATTTAAGAGACTTGGTCCATGTCTCTGGAATCAGACTGACATAATTCAGTGGCCAACTTTGGTATTTTAAGTTAGGTAGCATTGAAAAACATTATTTAAAGTTTCTGAACTAAAGTTTCCCCATCCATAAGATGAGACAGAAAAAACATGTAACTCATAAAAATCTTGTAAGAAATAAAGGTATATACATGTGCATGCATATGCACACGCATACACACACACACACACACACACACTTCTTCATGTATGAAATGTCAAAAAGTTTTACTGGTAATATTTGTTATAAGACAATAATGAAGTAATAAAGTAAAACATTCAGGTCAATAAGTAACATGCATACAAAATATGCTATTTATTTCCCAACTCTGAAAAATAGAAACATAAATTGTATTGAATATGATGGAAATAAACCACTATTTGAATAAGACATAGATTCTATACCTTTAAAAATGCTGGAAAACATAAAAGCTGAAAGGACTTAATCCAAATAAATAACTTATAGGTGTTGATAAAGACAAGATGATCAGATAAATACTAAATAAATCACTTACAAAATAAATGTAGTTGTAATACAAACCACTGTTTGTACATTAGAAAATTTAGCTGTAGCATGCTTAATAACTTCTCCATTGTTATAAAATTAGTTGCCATACGTTTTTATGTCTGTCTATGTGTATTTGCAAATATATTTCCCATATATGTATGGGTGTGCATCATATTTTGCCCAAAGGATTTGAAGTGCTGCACATGACAAGTTAAAATATAAAATTTAATTTGTTTAGTTCTTAAACACTAAGAACTGTCAAATACAAATCTGTGAAGAAATACCTTCTCTACATTGTGTCAGTATATTTTATGTACACTATATATTTGTTTGGGGTATTTATCTTTGTAAAAGAGAAAATATAGTGTCAGAATCTTGCAGGATTTCAGGATTTAACTTGATGAAGAAGAAACATCACTTTTATGATGTTATATAAAACCTTTATGAAAAGGTTGATATCATTGATAACATTTATTGAAGTTGTAAAGCATAAAGTGACTTCTTAAGTTTTATATTTTACCCTTGGAAATACATAGAATTCAGATACTTATTGAACTAAAAATAATATTATCTCACAATTCCTATATATTTTGATGTTTTGAGTTCAAAAATACTAGATTGAAGGTCTATGAAACCTTAAAGCAAAGAATAATGAAAATCAGAAAAAAAATTGTCATTCAGAATTGTTATGGACTGAGTTTTAACTCCCCTAAATTCATGTGTTAAAAGCCCTAACTCTACACTAAGATAGGACCTTCAATAGGTAATTAAAGTTAAATGAGGTCATGAGAGTGAGTCCCTAATCTGATAGGACTTGTGTCATTATTTAAAGAGGAAGAGATGCTAGAGGTTACTCTCTTTTTTACATGCACACAGATAAAAGATCACTTTAAGCCGGGAAGAGAGGCTTCACCAAAAATGCATTCTCCTGGCATCTGATCAAGTACTTCCAGCCTTCAAACTGTGAGAAAATTAATTTATGTTGTTTAAACCACCAAGTCTATGATATTTTGGAATGGTAGCCCTAGTCAACTAATATGGAAATAAATATGACACTATTCTGAGGAGGATGTGAACAGACATAGAAGACTACACTCGGTGGAAAAATCTGCAAACATAAAACCAAGACTTAAGTTGGTAAATACAATAGTCCTAAAATACAGACAGTAATATTTAAGAAAACGAAAAAAAATTTAATGTAAGTTTAAGGTGAGAAATACATCAGTTAAGTCTTAACATCCAAGCTTTTAATGAGTTCTTCTTTAATGTACATAAATATAGCCAGAGGATGTAACAAAAACAGAAAACATGCATAATTGCCAGAATAGAAGACATTTAAAACTCAATGGAATATGTTTTTATAAAATTTGTTACATAACTTGTGGAAACTCTGTATGAGCACCTCTGTTTCAAAAAGTATGTGTGTGTATACCTGTATATGCTCTATACTTTTATAGTCAGGAAGTAATTTTAAGTTTATAGTACATTTTTAACAGAACAAAATACAATTTTATGCTTTATGTAATTTTTTCATACATTATATTTGTACTATATATGAAGTACATATGAAATTACGTCATACATAGAATGTGTAATGATCAAGTCAGGGTATTTAGAGTGTGCATCATTTCTTTGTATTGGATACATTTCAGTTCTCTCTTTTAGCTGTTTTGAAACAAACAATATATTGTATTTAACTGTAGTCACTTTACTCTGCTATCAGTGATTAGAACTTATTCCTTCTATTTAATTATGTGTGCACCCATTAACCAAACTCTTTTCAACCATACACCCAAACATTCTTCATAGTCTTGGATATTTATTACTTCACTGTCTATCTCCATGAGGTCAACATTTTTAACTCCCATATATGAGTGAGGACACACAGTATTTGTCTTTTTGTGACGAGCTTATTACATTAACATAGTGACTTTCAGTTCTATACATGTTGCTGAAAATAATATGATTTCATTTTTTATGGCTGAAATGTATGACATTGTGTAAATATGCCACATTTTCTTTATCCATTGATTCATTGATAGACCTTGAGATTGATTCCATATTTCTGCTATTATTGATAGTGCTTCAATAAGCATGGGAGTGCATGCATCCCTTTGCTCTATTGATTTATTTTTCTTTGGACAGATACGCAGTAGAGGGATTCCTGAATCATATGGTAGTTCTATTTTAAATTTTTCGAGAAATCTCCATACTGCTTTCCATAGTGGCTGTACTGATTTGCATTGTCACTAACAGAGCATAATAGTTTCCTTTTCTTCACATCTTCACCAGTATTTGTTATTTGTTGCCTTTTTAAATAATAACCATTCTAAATGGGGTGTGAAGATATTTTATTGTGGATTTGATTTTCATTTCCCTAATGATTAGTGATGTTGAGCATATTTTCATCTACATTTTGCCCATTTGTATGCCTTCTTTGGAAAATGTTTATTCATAATTTTTGCCCATTTTAATGGGATTATTTGTTTTTTGTTTTAATGTTGAGTTGTTTGAGTTCATAGTATTTTCTGGATGTTAGTCCTCTGTCAGATGAATAGTTTGCAAATATTTTCTGCCATTCAAGAGGTTGTCTCTTCACTCTATTGAATGTTTCTTTTACAAGGCAAAGTTTTTAGTTTCATATTTTCTCATTTGTCTATTTTTGGGTTTATTGCATGTACTTTTCAGGTTTTAATCAAAAAATATTTGCCTAGACTGATTTCTTGAAGTTTTTTTTTAAATTCAGGGAATACTAGTGTACATTAATTACATAGGCTTACTGCATGGTGTTGAGGTCTGGGCTTCTATTGAATTGATATCCAAATAGTGATCTTGGTACCCAGTAGGTAGTTTGCCCCCTCCACACCTCTCTTCTATTGGAGACGTCAGTGTCTGTTGTTTTTGTCATTATGTACATGAGTATCTAGTGTTTAACTACCACTTATAAGTGAGAACATGTGGTATTTGGTTTTCTGCTTCTGTGTTTTCATTTGGTATATACTCAAAGGAACATAAATCATTCTGCCAGAAAGACTTCTGAGGAGTTTTTTCCATGTTTTCTTCTGCTAGTTTTGTGGTTTGAGGTCTTATGTTTAAGTCTTTCTACATCCTGAGTTGGTTTTGTATATGACTAGAGATGGGTCCAGTTCCATTCTTCCAAATATGTATATAGTTTCCTTGCTACATTGTTGAAAAGATTGTCCTTTCCTCAGGGCATGTTTTTTTAGCATCTTTGTAAAAGATTAGTTGGCTGTAAGTATGTGGATTTATTTCTGGGTTCTCTATTCTGTTCCACTGGTCTATATGTATACGAAAACAAAGTTGTTTGATTATAGCCTTGTAATATATTTTGAAGTTAGGTAGTGTGATGTTTCCAGCTTTGTTCTTTTTTGGTTTTGTTTTTTTTTTTGAGTTGGAGTCTCACTCTGTCACCCAGACTGGAGTGCAGTGGCTGCTCCCGGCCACCGCAGCCTCCACCTCC
>NW_007246145.1:93404-111925 GCF_000164805.1 Carlito syrichta | reverse complement strand
GGCGATCCTTCCACCTCAGCCTTCCAAGTAGCCGGAATTACAGGCATGCGCTACGACGCCCGGCTGATTTTTTGATTTATTGTAGAGATGAGGTCTCGCTGCCCGCCCAGGCGGGTCTCGAACCCACGGGCTCAGGCAATCCACTCACCTCAACCTCCCAAAGGCGCGGGATTACAGGCTGAGCCACTGAGCCCGGCTTGCTTTGTTCTTTTTGTTTAGAATTTCTTTGGATTATTCAGCTGCTTTTTAGATTCCACGCAAATTTTAGAATTTTTCTATTTCTCTGGTACTTCATTAATAATTTAATAAGGATTACATCAAATCTACAGATTGCTTTAGGGAGTATGGTTGTTTTAAAAATATTAATTTTTTGATACATGAGCATGAAATGTCTTTCCAATTGTTCACGTAATCTTTAATTTCTTTCATCAGTATTTTGTACTTTTTTGTTGCAATCTTTCACTTCCTTGATTAAATCTGTTCTTAAGATATGCACACATTGTATGCATATATATAATATATATATAATTTAGAGTATATGATATGTACTTATATATTTGTAGCTTTTGTAATGGAATTAGCTTGTTGATTCCTTTTTTGGCTACTTCATTATGGATATAGAAACACTACTGATTTGTGTATGTTCATTTTGTATTCTGCAAATTTACTGAATTTGTTTATTAGTTCTACGTGTTTTTTGGAAGTCTTTTGTTTTTTCTAAATATAGGATTATGTCATCTGCAAAGAAGAAGAATTTGACTTCCTCTTTTTTAATTTGGATGCCTTTTATTTATTTCTCCTTCCTGATTGTTCTGACTAGGACTTATAGTACTATATAGAATAGGAGTGGTAAAAGTAAACATCTTTGTCTAATTCCAATTCTTAGAGGAAAGCTGTTCAACTCTTCCTCATTCAGAATGATGTGGCATTATCATACATAGCTTTTATTATTTTAAGATATGGTTCTTCTATGCCTAGGTTGTTGACAGCTTTATCATGAAGTGATGTTGAATTTTATGAAATGCTTTTTCTATGCCTATTGAGCTGATCATTTGGTGTTTGTTCTTTATTCTGTTGATGTGGAGTCATCTTGCTTCCCTGGTACAAATCGCAGTTGAGCATGTTGTATTATCTTTTTGATATGCTGTGGGATTTAGTTTGTTAGTATTTTATTGAGGATTTTTATAACTATATTCATCATGGATATTGATGTCTTATTTTTTTCTATTGTCTTTGGTATTTGGAATTAGGTTAATGCTTGCCTCTTAAAGTGAGTTAGGGAGTATTCCTTCCTCTTTAAGTTTTTTTGGAATAGTTTTAGGAAGATTGGTATTGTTTCCTGTATATATACTTGGTAGAATTTGGCTGTGAATCCATTTAGTTCTGGGGTTTTCTTTGTCAAGAGACTTTTTTATTACTGTTTCAATCTCACTACTCATTACTGGTTTGTTCAGGTTTTCTACATCTTCTTGATTCAATCTTGGTACAGTGTATGTTTTCAGGAGTTCATATAGCTTTTACATAATAGTCTGTGATGATCTTTATATTTCTGCAATATCATTTTAATGTCTCCTTTTTCATTTCCGAATTTGTTTATTTAGGTTTTCTCTCTTCTTTTCTTGGTTATTCTGGCTAGCAGTTATCAATTCTGTTTATCTTTTCAAAGAATGAGTTTTTGTTTTATTGATTCTTTATACTGCTATTTTAATCTCTACTTTGTTATGATTTTTATTATTTCCTTCCATCTGCTAATTTTAAGTTTAGTTTCTTGTTATTTTTCTAGTTCTTTGAAGTGCATCATTAAATTGTTTATTAAAAATCTTTCTACTTTGTAAAAGTGGGCATAATACTGCTTTTGCTGTGCCCCGCAAGTTTGGGTATGTTGTGTTTCCATTCTTATTTGGTTCAAGAAATTTTCTGATTTCCATGCTAATTCCTTCATTGATCCAGTGGTCATTCAGGAGCATGTTGTTTAATTTCCATGTATTTGTAGAGTTTCCAAGTTATTTTGGGTAGTGATTTCTTGTTGTGTTCTAGTATTCAAAGAAGGTACATGATAAATTTTAGTTTTTAAAAATTTTTGAGACTTATTTTGTGGCCTAACATATGGTCTATCCTAGTAAATGTTACATTTGCTGATAAGGAAAATGTGCATTCCACAGTTATGGGATAAAATGCCCTGTAAATGTCTGTTAGGTTCCTTTGGTCTAAAGTTCAGTCTAAATTCAATTTTGTTTGTTGTTTTTCTGCCAAATGATCTGTCTAAGGCTGAGAATGGGGTGATGAAGTTCCCCTCTCATATGGTATTTGCAAAGAAGAAGAATTTGACTTCCTCTTTTCTAATTTGAATGCCTTTTATTTATTTCTCTTTCCTGTATTTGAGTCTGTCTCTCTCTTGAGATCTAGTAGCATTTGTTTATGAATCTAAGTGCTCCAGTGTTGGGTGCATATAAATAAATATATTTGTAATTTTGTTTGGGTGTATGTAAGCAAAAATAAGATTTTTATTTCCTCACGCTGGATCACTCCTTTTATATAATGATTTTTGTCTTTAAAAAATAGTCTCTTACTTCTTTCCGAAATTGGAGAGTCTATTCCAGTTCCTAGTCAAATCCTTGCCACGCAGGCTACCTCACTGCCCTTACCTTCTTTGCTTTAGATGTTTTCTATCCCTTTTTTTGTTTAATTCCAGTTTTTCTCTCTTGAATAATCTATTCAGAGTGTGATTATCAACTTACAATTTTGGTTCTTCTGAGTAAAGGAGGTAAGTAGGACCTGCCTCTAATCTGTCATCTTGAAGTCCCTCTCAGTTTTATGTATTAATCTATATACAAATCTATTTGTAAAGTTAGTATTTAAGA
The DNA here is from genome assembly GCF_000164805.1 of Carlito syrichta. Lineage (NCBI taxonomy): Eukaryota > Metazoa > Chordata > Mammalia > Primates > Tarsiidae > Carlito > Carlito syrichta. Next base: position 109,064 of record NW_007246145.1, on the reverse strand, counting down.
ATATTAAGACATCCCTTGATAATAGTCAAAATTAATTCATTTTAAATATTACTAAGATGGCCAAAATATTTATTATGGGCATTTTCAAGCTAGTTATACCAAGCTAGTGTCTTATTATCAGCACTCCAGATTATTTTTATGTATCAAAATGTAAATAAAAAATGTGTATGAAAACCAAAATACTTCAGTGTCCCATTGTGTAGTTAATGTCATATGTCATTCAGAGAATCATTTATTTGTTCACTGGAAATTAATTGAAGATACACACTATGTTTTGCCTTAATTTGATTAATTAGAAGAGATCTTTAAATTAAAGTAGGCTTTGAGAGCAAAGAGTGGCATTCTTGTATATCCATATGCAGATAGCTGTGTGGTGCTGTCCTTGGTATTGAATCATAATATTTGCCAGGACTTGATTGTTGCTCCAACTTGAGAACATAAGCAGCTTCTCTCTAACTCTTCCTAAAACATTTTGGTTCTCTTATTTTTTTGAATGTTTTGATATGTTTATATTTTTCTGCTAAAAATAAAAAAACATTTTATTATCAACTTAGATTATTATAACTACTAAAAGTATTAACGTTTTCTATTTTTTTAAATGCTCTGAAATGCTGACCTACTTCTTTTTCTCTATCTTAATAATGCATGTTTGGCTATTAAAAACTAAGATTTTTTAAAACTATATCTTTCTTATGTTTACTTAAATTATGATTGTGAGATTGTAGATATCAGATTCTTACATGACGTTTGAGAAAAATAATGAATTGTTTATTATTATCTGAAAAATATGTCATAAATGTGGAAACGTGACCACATTAATAGTCAGCTAGTCGTTGAGTAAGTTAAACCTGGAAACTGACACATTTTTCTCCAGCATAATTCTATAAAATCACCAGATTGGCGAAAACAAGACATAATATGAATAATTGTGTATTGTCAAATTTTTCAGAATATCAGTATGAGTAATCTTAGATGATGTATATGGGAGTTTGGCAGAAGGAAAAGAGATAAATATAGAAGTTTAATTGTGAAGATATAATGTTAAGAATAAATTATTAGAATAAATTCCCTGGATTATACTAATCCACTTTAAGTTTTTAAACAAGTAGGTAGCATAAGAGAAAATATTTTAGAAAGAGTATATAACAGTAATATAAAACACAAAGAAACTGTAGAAAAGTAGATTAAGTATAGCTCAAGTAAAGTGTCTTAAATATTAGGAAAATATATATAGGCATTTTAAATCTATGAAAAATGAATATACAAAATTTTGTTGGCTGAATAGATATAAACAAGAGAGAGAGATAGAGAGAGAGAATCTGAATGCATTGAAGCTTTTTTGGAGAAAAATACGAAATTGATGCAAAAATGATGTGAAAGTCATAGATGTTTTCAGTCGTGTTGGGTATGAAATGGAAGTGAAATAATCAGTAGTTAATCAATATGTAGAACTCAATATGGCTACACATATTTCTAAGAATTTTACACATTCAAAATCAAATACAAATAGTTATAATAATATAGAATCAAATATTACATGCTATACATTATAATTAATATATTTTTGTTGTCTGTAAATAATATTTTTAGATTAACGATCAGTATCTAAATTATAACTGCCGGCTTTGCCACATGATCAATAATTGTCCTTACTCGTGGCTCTCCCCACTCCTCTGATGCTCCCCACCCATGGCATTTTGTCTGTTTCAGAGTCAGGCCCCCACTGCACGCGCCTCAAGCCCATCTGAAGGCAGCAGCTACGGCTTGACCTCAGGAGGCCACCATCTTGCAGAGGAAGTGGGTAGGCCTCTTGCAGCTCACACCCTCACTGTCTTTTCTCCTGCCACGTGCAGGTCAGAGAAGGAAAAGAGAGGCAGAGCACTTCCAAGACTCCCAGCTAGGCAGGATCACCACAGCCTACGACTTAGGGATGAAATGGAGAGGCAGGGTGTATGCACCCACAGGACAAACGCCACAGACCCTTGCCTCTGACTTCTAACCAAACAGGGAGCAGCTGCACTGTCCTCCCTGAATACTGCAGCAGCGTCATTGCTGGGCCCCTCCAAGCTGCTGCCACTGTTGCTTCCATCCCTCTCACACAGGGGCCACAAAGAGAATACATCCGTGGTTCACTGCCAGGCAAAGCCCCTACTACCGTGGCTGAGAGAGAATGAGAGAGAGAGAGAGAGAGAGAGAGAGAGAGAGAGAGAGAGAGAGACAGACAGACAAGAAACAGGTGAGTCTGTGCATCCGCAAGACCCACAGCCTAGATCCCCCCTCCTGCAGCTTCCATCCAGGCAAAGAGCGGTTACTCTGCTCACTCTTGAATACTGTGGCAGCGTTCCTGCTTGGCTTTTCCCAGTCACCACCACCGTTCCCTCTGACCCTTCCACACACAAGCCAGGAGACTAGGGGTGGAAGACAGCTCCATAGCACCGTCCAGCACCACTGTCTCCATCCCTGCCATTCAGAGGTAAGAAAGGGAGCAGAGTCGGGCTGCTTCAGCACATCCACAGGACCCATGCCACAGACAACTGTCCCCGCAGCTCACTAACAGGTGGAGCTTCTGGCGCCGCATAGCTGCCCAGGCCCTCCTGAACTCTGCAGCTGTGACTAAGTACACCACTCCAGAAGTAGCCGTTACCCTCTCTATCCCTTCAAATTACTGCCGCCCCTGCCTTTGTCCCTGTTGCCTGTGAGTCAGGGAAAGAACAGGGAGCCAGTGCACTAAAGGAAGCAAGTTGACCACATGCAAAATATACCATAGATAGATCCATAAGATTAAAAATAAATAAATGAAAGCACCATTCCAATGGTAACAAACTCTCTCTCTCTCTCTAATATATATATATATTTAAGGGAAGTATCTGTTCCCAGAGGTGAGAAGGAATCAGCACATGAATACCGGCAATACCAAAACCCAGAATGTTTTGACGCTTACAAAAGAGCCCATGGACTTCCAAGCAGTAGATCCTAACCAGAATGAATTGTCCCTAATGACTGATATAGCATCCACAATATGGATAGCAATGAAACTCAATGAAATCCAAGAGAAAGTGGATACCCAAAACAAACAGGCCACAAAAGCAGTCAAAGAATTGAAAACTGACATGGCCATTTGAAAAAACAAAACTGAACTTCTGAAAATGGAGAATTTACTACAGGAATTTCAAAACATAGTAACAAACCTTAGTAACTGATTTGATTAGGTAGAAGAAAGAATTTCAGAGCTTGAAGATCAATCCTTCAAATTAACCCAGTCCGACAAAATAATAACAACAAAAACAATAATAATCTTTTAAAAGAGTACAGCCTTCAAGAGGTAATGGTATTATATCGAGACCAAATCTACATCTGCTCAGCATTTCTGAGCGAGGAGAGCAAAATGAGAATAACCTGAAACAAACTTTACAAGACATAACCCAAGAAAACTTCCACTATTTTGCTAGAAAGGTCACGATGCAGATAGAAGAAATGCAGAGAACTCTTGTGAAGTACCATATGAGATCACCATCTTCAAGGCACAGTCATCAGACTAACTGAGGAAAACACAACATTTAAAAAAGTTCTTAAAGACAAGTTTAAAGATTTCATTGCGCCTTACCAAGAAAGACCCATCAGAATAGCAGCAGAACTCTCAGAAGAAACCTTACAAGCTGGAAGAGAGTAGGAGCCTATTTTTTAGCATTCTTAACATAGAGCAAAGCCAAACAATAATTTCTTACCTTGCCAAACTAAGTTTCACAAACGAAAGAGAAAGTCCTTTCCAGACAAGCAAGCACTAAGGAAATTTGTCACCTTCAGACCAGCCCTACAAGAGATGCTTAAGGGAGTTCTAAACATGGAAATGAAAGAATAACACCACTTAACATAAAAGGTATATGTAAGCACATAGTTTACAGGCCATTGAAATCAACCACAAAGCGGAGAGTACAAAGCCACTTTTTCACATTATGACAGAAATAAACACTTGCATGGTGTTAGCTAACCTGAAAGTCAATGGACTAAATGCTGCATTTAAAAAGTACAGAGTGGCAACTGGATTAAAAAAAAAGTGACCCATCCTTCTGCTGTCTTCAGGAGACTCAACTCTAATGGTTCCTCTAGGCTCAAGGTAAAAGGATGTAGAAATATCTTCCATGCAAATGGAAAAAAAGAGGAGGGATTGCTATTCTTAGATCAGACAAAGCAGATTTTAAACCAGCAAATGTAAAAAAAAAAAAAAAAAGAAAAAAAAAAAAGAAAGACAATGAAGAGCACTATGAGGGGATCCCCCGTAAATGAAATTATCTTTTTGGAGGGTGGGCCCTTTGTAGTATAGGCTTCCTTCACTAGCTAAGTGTTCTAGGAACCCATTGACATCAGTGTACCAGCTAGCATTGCTGTGAATTTGGCTTCAGTGAATATTTTTGTGGCAAACGGGTGACTGGTTCTTCCATCATGTCAATGTACCTGCCCACACTGTGCTGAGTATTCAGCTGTTTTTGACCAAAAATGGGGTTGATCCCCATGCCCCATGCTCCCTATTCACCCAACCTTGCCCCAAGCAAATTGTTTTTGTTGTTTCTCAGGCCGAAAAAAGTCCTCAAAACGAAATGGTTTACCAATGTGGAAGATGTAAAATGCAAAATGGCAAAAATACTAAAAGCTATCAAAACTGACAACTTCAAAAACAATTTTGAGATTTTCTCAAAATCTCTATAGGTGTATTGCATCAAACTTTAAGATGGCTGAAGTTTAAATATGTAAGAATAAATACACAATTTTTAATAAATTACATTTTGGGTGTCCCCTTGTATATAATGATAAAGGGATCAATTCAACAAGAATAACTATCTTGACTGCGTATGCACCCAACATAGGAGCACCCAGATTTGTGAAATAATTGATACTTAAACTAAGAAAAAGCATAGGCAACTGTATGATAATGATAGGGGACTTTACCATTCTACTAATGACTTTAAACAGTTCATCAAAACAGAATACTAACAAACAAACCTTGGAATTAAATTCAACACTCAACCAATGAGATGTAATAGATATCTGCAAAGCATTCAACCAACAACCACACACAGTGTACATTCTTCTTATCTGCACATGGAATATACTCTAAAGTTGATCTTATGCTTCATCATAGATCCCATACTTCATCAAGACTGAATAAATCCCCCCAGATAAAAATCATATCAAGCATTTTCTCTGACTACAGCAGAATAAAAATAGAAATCAATACCAAGAGAAACTCTCAAACCCATGCAAATATATGGAAGTTAAACAGCTTATTCTTGAATAATTTTTGGGTAAACAACAAAATCAAGACAGAAATTTTAAAAAGTTATTTGAAACATATGAAAATAAAGGCAAACATATTAAAATCTCTGGGATGTTGCAAGAACAGTGCTGAGAGAAAAGGTTAGAATATTACCCACCCACATCAAGAAGATAGAAATAGCTCAAATAATCAGCCTAAGGTCTCAACTAAAGAAACTAGAAAAACAATCAAAACTAAACTCAGAACCAGCAGATAAAAGTAAATATCCAAAATCAGAGCAGAACTAAATAGAATTGAAATTAAAAAAAAATAAAATGAAGAATCAATGAGTCAAAAACCTGGTTCATTGAAAGCATAAACAAGATTGACACATCCATGGCCAGATTGGGTAGGGATGGGGGGGGAGAGAGAGAGAGAGAGAGACATCAAACAAGTACAGCCAGCAACAAAAAAACACAATGTTACAGTCAATCTTCAGAAGTACAATCTACAAAAGCACAGAATATTATCAGAGATGACTATAAACATCTATGTGTGTGTAAGATAGAAAATGTAAAGGAAATGGATAAATTAATGGAAACATAAAATCTCCCAAGATTGAAACAGGAAGAAATTGAAACCCTGAACAATCAATAACAAGTTTTAAAGTTGAATCAGTAATAAAATATCTACGTATAAAAAAAACTATACCCCCAGATGGATTCACGACCAAATTCTACCAGACATATAAGAAAAAACTAGTACCAATCCTACTGAAGTTATGCCAAGCAATTGAGAAGAATGGGCTCCTTCCCAACTCATTCTATGAAACCAATATCATCCTGATTTTTTTTAAAAAGAAAAGACACAACAAAGAAAACAACAAGCTGATATACCTGATAAGCATAGATCCCCAAATCACCAAAATACTAGTAAACCACTTCCTGTAGTACATCAAAAGGTCATTCATCATGATCAGATGGGCTTTATTTCTGTATGCAAAGGTAATACAATATATGCAAATTAATAAACATAATTCACTACATGAACAGATATAAAAACATTACTTGACTATCTCAATAGATTCAGAAAAAGAATTTGATAAAATCCAACATCCTTTCAGGATAAAAACCCTCAACCATTTATACATAGAAGGAACATACCTTGAAATAAGAAGAGCCATCTATGGTAAACCCATAGTCAACATTATATTGAATTTGGAAGCATTCCTCCTAAGAACTGGCACAAGACAAGAATATCCAGTCTTACCACTCCTCTTTAACACAGTACTGAAAGTAATAACCAAAGCAATCAAGAAAGAGAACAAAATAAAATGTGTCCAAATAGGAAAAGAGGAAGTTAAATGATCTCTCTTTGAAGATGTTATAATTTTATATCTAGAAGATCCTAAAAGTTTCATCCAAAGACTTCTAGAACTGATAAGCAACTTCAGTAAATTCTCAGGATACAAAATTAATGCTAAAAAAATCAGCTAAGCAACTGATCTATATACATCAACAACAAGCAAACAGGTTGAGAATAAATTTAAGAACACAATCCCATCTACAATAGCCACACACACACAAAATAAAATACCTCAGAATACATCTAACCAAAGAGTTGAAACATCTCGACTACAAGAACTATAGAACACTACTGAAAGAAATAGAAGATAACAGAAACAAATGGAAACATATTTCATGCTTATGGAATCGAAGAATCAATATTGTTAAAATGACTATATTGCTGAAAGCAATCTACAGACTCAGCACAATTGCCATCAAGTTGACAGTATATTTTTTCACAGATCTAGAAAAAATATTTAAACTCATATGAAACTAAAAAAGAGCCTAAATAGCCAAAACAATTCTCAGTAAAAAGAACGAAGCTGGAAACATCACATGGCCAAGCTTCAAGTTTTACTCTGAAGTGACAGTAACCAAAACAGCATGGTACTAGTACTAAAATAGACATATAGACCTATGGAACAGAATAGAGAATCTGAAATAAAACTGCTGACCTACAACCAACTGATCTTTTATAAACATGACAAAAATAAACAATGGGGAAAGGACACTTTATTCAATAAATGTTGCTGGGAAAACTGGCTAATCACATGCAGAATAATGAAGCTGTATCCCTTTCTCTGATCATATAAAGAATTAACTTAAGATGGATTAATGAATTAAACATACAACCTCAAACTATAAAAATCCTAGACGAAAACCTAGAAATTACTCTTCTAGACACCAGCCTGGGTGATGATTTTATGTGTAAGTCTCTAAAAGAAAATGAAACAAAACCAAAATTGATAAATGGGTTGTAAGTAAACTAATGACTATCTGCAGTTAAAAAAAAAACTAGTATAGATAAACAATCTACAGAATAGGAGAAAATATTTGCAAACTAGGCATCTGACAAGGGCCTAACATCCAGAATCTTTAAGAACCTTACACAAATTGATGAGGGAAAACAAACAAACAAAAACCATTAAAAAGTAAGCAAAGGACATGAACAGGCACATTTCAAAAGATGACATACAAGTAGCCAACAAACATGCAAAAATTGTTTTAACTTCACTAAGCACAAGAGAAATGAAAATCAAAACCATGATGTAATACTGTCTCACACCAGTCAAAATGGTTATTATTAAAGTAAAAAACAAAAGCAACAATAACAACAACAACAACAACAAAAACCCAGATGTTGGTGAGCTTGCAGAAAATAAAGAATGCTTATACATTGTGGGTGGGAGTGTAAATAGTAAAACCTCTAAGGAACACAGTATGGAGATTTCTCAAATAACTAAAATTAGAACTACCATTTGACTAAGCAATAACACTATTGAGTACACACCCAAAAGAGGATAAATTGTTCTATGAGAAAGACACTCATCTTTTTATTGCAGCACCATTCACATGGAACCAATTTACGTGCTTATCAATGGTGAATTGAATAAAGAAAATGTGGTACATATACACCAGTGGTCCCCAATCATTTTGGCATCAGGGACAGGTTTTATGGAAGACAGTTTTTCCATGGATGGGGGTGGGGGAAATTGTTTCAGGATGATTTAAATGCATTACATTTATTGTGCAGATCATTGGTGGCATTACAGTCTCATAAGGAGCACACAACCTAGATTCCTCAAATATGCAGTTCACAATAGGGTTCATGGAGCTCAGACAGTAATGCAAGTGATAGAGAATGGCCATAAATACAGGTGAAGCTTAGTTCACTGGCCCTGTTCACCTCCTGAAAGAAATAGAACAAAATCATGAATTTTGTGTGGCCTGGTTCCTAACAGGCTATGGATGGATACTGCTCCATAGTCAGGGATCAGGAACCCCTGATATACACCATGAAATACTACACAGCCATAAAAAAGTACAAAATCATGTCATTTGCAGCAATGTGGATGCAGCTGGAGGTCATCATTCTATGTGAACTTATGCACACAAAAACCCAAATACCACATTTTCTCACTTATAAGTGGGCACTAAAAACTGTATACAAATGGTCATAGGAACAGTGGATAAGACACTGGGATCTCCTGATGAGGGAGTAGAAAGGAAGAGCGGTAAGGCTAAAAAATTACTCATTGGGTACTACCATGATAACCACCTGGGTGATGGGCTTAATAGAAGTCCAAATCTCACCATCACACAGTATAGCTATGTAATAAACCTTGAATCTAATATGTGTGTGTGTGTGTGTGTGTGTGTGTATGTGTGTGTGTATAAACACATATATTGGGAGGCTGAAGTGAGTGAATTGCCTGAGCCCGCGGGTTCGAGATACACCTGGGCAGGTGAGACCACATCTCTACAATAAAATCAAAAAATTAGCCAGGCATGGTAGCGTGCACCTGTAATTCTGGCTACTCAGAAGGCTGAGGTGGGAGGATCACCGGAGCCCAGCAGGTCAAGGCTGCGGTGGCCGGGAGCAGCCACTGTACTCCAGTCTGGGCAACAGAGTGAGACTCCAACTCAAAAAAAAGGAAAAAATAAAAAAATTAAAAAACAAACACACATATATATATAAAATCATTGTTCTAATTGCAAAATGTTCCTTTTTAATTTATTATTTTCAAGATGTGGGGTACAATTCATGGTCAGGTAACAAATGCTCATTATTCAGGTACACTTGTTGATGTGGTGTGCTCCCCCCCAGACTTTTCTTTAGGAAAAAATTCAATAATAATTTTTTTAAAAATTTATTTTTATTTTTTGAGTTGGAGTCTCACTCTGTCACCCAGGCTAAAGTACAGTGGCACACTCACGGCCACCCCGGCATCGACCTGCTCTGCTCTGGTGACCTTTCCAACTCAGCCTTCCAAGTAGCTGGAACTACAGGAGTGTGCTACCATGCCTGGCTAATTTTTTATATTTATTGTAGAGAAGAGGTCTCACCATGTTGCCCAGGCTGGTCTCGAACCTACAGGCTCAGACAGTCCTCTTGCCTCAGTCTCCCATACAGGCTTGAACAATAATAATTTTTATTTATTTATTTATTTTCTGCATTATGATGATGTCTTTATTAATTTAATTTAATTTTATTTTTTCCATAATCAATATTTTTTATTAAGGTTTTGTGGGGTACAGTTAAGGGTTAGGTGTACAATTATGTTTCATTCAGGCACCCTGTTGATAAGAGGTGTTTCCCCATCCCCAGACAGATATTTGCTACTGTTAATCCCATCTCCCTCCCCCCCATAATTTCCCCATACCGTCGGTCATTTTCTTATAGTATTACATTGGATGTTCAAGGTCCATTATATGAGTGAGAACATGTGATACTCGGATCTTTGTTTCTGTGAGAGGTCACTCAGTATTATAGACTCTAGTTCCATCCAGGTTGCTGCGAAATTCATGATTTTGTTCTTTTTTATGGCTGCGTACTATTCCATCATGTATATGTACCACTTTTTAAAATCCAGTCCTCTTTTGATGGGCAGCATGGTTGTTTCCAGGTTCTTGCTATTGTGAACAATGCTATGATAAATATACGTGTGCAGGTATCATTTTTATAGAGTGATTTCAGTTCTTCAGGGTATATTCCCAGTAGGGGAATTGTGGGGTCATATGGGAGGTTGATATTTAGAGCTTTTAGGAATCGCCACACTGCTTTCCACAGAGGTTGCACTAGTTTACACTCCCACCAACAGTGTAGAAGTGTTCCCTTTTTGCCACACCCTCTCCAGCAATTGTTATTTTTTGAGTTGTTGATAATTGCCATTCTGACTGGAGTTAGGTGGTATTTCAGTGTGGTTTTGATTTGCATCTCCCTAATGATTAGTGAGGTTGAACATTTCTTCACATGTTTGTTGGCTGCTTGGATGTCCTCTTTTGTGAAGTGTCTGTTCATATCTTTTGCTCATTTTATAATGGGGTTGTTTTTTTTTTTTTTTCAGCACATTTTAGTTCCTTGTAGATCCAGGATGTTAAGCCTTTGTCAGACCTGGTGTTGGTAAATACTTTTTCCCAGTCTGTAGGCTGTCTCCTTGCTCACTTGATGGTTTCTTTGGCCTTGCAGAAGCTTGTCAGTTTAATAAGGTCCCACTTGTCTATCTTCTCTCTTATGACCTGTGAGTTTCAGGTTTTGTTCAGGAATTGGATGCCAGTTCCAATTTCCATGAGGGTATTTCCTTCATTTTCTAAGGTTCTTATAATTTTAGGTTTTACATTTAGGTCTCTGATCCATATGGAGTTAACCTTTGTGCATGTGGATAGATAGGGGTCCTGCTTCAACCTTCTGCATGTGGTCAGCCAGTTTTCCCAGTACCATTTACTGAATAGGTTCTCCTTTCCACAGTGGTAGGTGGTGGAAGCCTTGTCGAAGATGACTTGGCTGAGAAATTGTGGTTTTGCTTCTGGAATCTCAATTCTATTCCATTGATCTATATGCCTGTTCCTATACCAATACCAAGCTGTTTTGATGATTGTAGCTTTATAGTAAAGTTTGAACTCTGGTAATGTGATACCACCTGCTTTGTTTTTTTTGCTGAGGATTGTTCTGGCTATTCTTGGACGTTTGTTTCCATATGAATTCCTGTGTTGTCTTTTCTAGGTCTGAGAAGAATGTTGCTGGTAATTTGATGGGTATTGCATTGAATTTGTAGATTGCCTTAGGTAAGATGGACATCTTCACAATGTTGATTCTTCCAATCCATGAGCATGGGATATTTTACCACTTGTTTGTGTCATCTTTGATTTCTTTAAGGAGTGTTTTGTAATTTTATTGTAAAGGTCTTTAACATCTCTGGTTAGGAAGATGCCAAGGTATTTCATTTTTTTGGTGACTATTGTGAATGGAATTGTGTTTTTTATTTGGGTTTCTGTTTGTTTATTATTGGTGTAGAGAAATGCGATTGTCTTTTGTACATTTATTTTATATCCTGAGACTTTGCCAAAGGCCTTTATCAGTGTAAGGGGGTTTTGACAGATTCTCTTGGGTTTTCAAGGTACACAGTCATATCATCTGCAAAGAGAGATAACTTGACTTCCTCTTTTCCTATTTGGATACCCCTGATTGCCTCCTCTTCTCTGATTGCTCAAGCCAGGACTTCCAATACTATGTTGAACAGGAGGGGTGAGAGTGGGCATCCTTGTCTTGTTCCAGTTTTCAGGGGAAATGGTTCCAATTTTTGTCCATTTAGGAGTATGCTGGCTGTGGGTTTCTCGTAGATGCCTTTTATTAATTTGAGGTCTGTTCCCCTTATGCCTATATGTTCAAGGGTTTTTATCAAGAAGTGTTGCTGGATTTTATCAAAAGCTTTTTCTGCATCTAATGATATAATCATGTGGTTTTTGTTTTGACATCTGTTGATGTATTTAATTACATTTATGGTTTTACGAATGTTGAACCAGTCTTGCATCCCAGGAATGAAGTCTACTTGTACATAATGGATGACTTTTGAGATGTATTGTTGAATTTGGTTTGCTAGGATCTTGTTGAAAATTTTAGCATCTATGTTCATCAAAGATATTGGCCTGTAGTTCTCTTTCTTTGTTGGATCTTTACCTGGAATGGGTATCAATGTGATGTGGGCTTCGTAAAATGATTTGGGGAGAGTTCCATCTTTTTCAATCACCTGGAATACCTTCAGTAGGATTGGTATCAGCTCCTCCTTAAATGTCTTGTAGAATTCTGCTGGAAAGCCATCTGGACCAGGGCTTATTTTTGTAGGAAGTTTTCTTATTATATAGTCGATTTCCTTGATTGTTATTGGTCTATTTAGGGTCTCAATTTCTTCTTGTTCCAACCTAGGTAGGTTGTGTGATGTCAGAAAGTCCTCCATTTGCTTAAGGTTTTCAAGTTTGTTTCCATACAAGTGTAGCAGTAGTCTCTAATGATCTTTTGTATTTCTTCAGGGTCAGATGTGACTTCATCTTTTGTGTTTCTGATTGTGCTTATTTGGTTTTTTTCTCATATTTTCTTGGTCAGTCTAGCTACGGGACCATTGATCTTGTTTATCCTTTCGAAGAACCAGCTTTTTGTTTCATTGATTTTTTTTTGTATTATCTTTTTGTCTTCTATGTCCTGGATTTGGGCTTTTATTTTGGTGATCTGGATTCTTCTGCTGAAATTAGGGTTTTTGTGGTCTTGCTTTTCCAGCTTCTTTAGGTGGCTTGTTAGGTTGTTAATTTGTGTTCCTTCCATTTTCTTCATGTGTGTTTGTAGGGATATAAATTCCCCTCTTATTACAGCTTTCAAGGCGTCCCAGAGATTTTGGTAAGACGTTTCTTCATTTTCATTTGTTTCCAGGTATCTTTTGACTCTGTTTTGATTTCATCCTTGACCCAGGAGTTGTTTAGCATCATGCTGTTTAGTGTTCATGTCTTTGTGGGTTTTGGGGGGATTTGTTGGTGTCAATGTTTATTTTTATTCCACTGTGGTCCAAGAAGGTGCATGGTAGAATTTCGATCCTTTTAAATTTGCTTATGCTTGATTTATGGCCAATTACGTGGGTGATCTTAGAATACATTCCATGTGGTGATGAGTAGAATGTATATTATGTGGTCTTTGGATGGCGTGTTCTGTAGGTATCAATTAAGTCCATTTGGTCCAAAGTCACATTGAGGTTCTGGATCTCCTTGGTGATTTTTTGTCCTGATGATCTGTCTAGGGTTGTGAGTGGGTTATTAAAGTCCCCAGTTATGATGGTGTTAGAGTCAATATCTTTCTTTAGTTTTCCTAGAAGTTAATTTATGAAAGTTGGCGCACCTATGTTGGGTGCATATATGTTTAGGATAGATATGTCTTGTTGGTGGATTGAGCCTTTTATAATTATGTAGTGGCTTTCTGTATCTTTTTTGATTTTTAATAGCTTGAAGGGTATTTTGTCTGAAATTAAGATCACTACTCCTCCTTTCTTTTGTATTCCATTCGCCTGAAAGTTTGTTTCCCATTCTCTTACTTTGATTCTGTGGGTATCCTTTCTAGTGAGGTGAGTCTCTTGAAGACAATAGTTTGTTGCCTGATGATATTTTATCCATTTTGCCATTCTATGCCTTTTCAGTGGTGCATTTAGTCTATTCACATTTAGGCTAATAATTGAAATGCAAGAGTTGATCCCTGTCATAAGTTTCTTACAGAGTTGTTCCTGTTTGTTTGTTGTCTTTCTTTGGGTTTTGGAGTTGGTTCATGTGTGTTTTTAATCTTTTCCTGTACTCTTGTGAAGAATGCTGTTGTTCTTTTTTCTTTTTCTTCTGTGTTCAGTACTTTCTTAAGTGTTTCTTGTAGAGGTGGTCTGGTGGCAGCATAGGTTCTTAGGGATTGGATATCTGGAAAAGACTTCAATTCTCCCTTACTAATGAAGCTTAGTTTGGCTGGGTAGGTTATTCTTGGTTGAAATTGTTTCTCTTTTAGAACTTTGAAGATAGGGCTCCAGGCTCTCCTAGCCTGAAGGTTTTCTGTGGATAAATCTGCTGCTATTCTAATTGCTCTTCCCTGGTAGATAATCTGACCTTTTTCTCTTGATGCCTTTAGGGTTTTTTCTTTTATAGCTACTTTGTTTAGGTGAATTATTATGTGTCTAGGAATTGGTCTTCTCATTTGTTGTCTTGCAGGGGTTCTCCGAATCTCTTGTGTTTGAATTTTTTCATCCTTGATGAGATGAGGGAAGTTTTCTTAAATGATTTCATGAAATGTTTGTTCCAGTGTGGCTTGTGTTTCTCTCTCTGCCTCAGGAAGCCCAATTATTCCTAGGTTTGATCTCTTGAAGTGATCATTCATTTCTTGCAGGTTTTGTTCTGTCTTTTTGAGCTTCTTTTTGATGCTTTTGATGGTCTGGGTTAGTTCTGTGTTTTGGTCTTCGAGCTCTGAGATTCTTCTTCTGCTTGGCTAATTCTGCTTTCCGTGCTTATTAGTTTGCTATTTATTTCCATCACAGTATTCTTTACTGCTGTTATTTCTGACATCAGCTCCTTCCTATTTTCCTCTTGCCTCTCCTCAATTATTTAAATTCTCTCCATTAATGTCTTGATGTCTGGGTTTGTTGCATGTGACCAGTCATTCCAGGGTCTCTTCATTGTTTGTGCTCCAGAATCTGTTTTCTCAGTGTCTGATTTCCCAGTGGTCTGTGTGAGACCTATATTCTTCTTTTGTTTTTCTTCATTTGTGCAGTTTTTCTCCCCTCCCTACTTTTTCCTTCCCCCCATGTCACTGTCTTCTTTAATTCTGTTATTCAGGGGTAGAGGGATTGGTTTTACTTCTGTTTGTTCGATCTCCTATTCTTTATGTATGCCCTCTTATTTTGTTCAATTCTGGAGTTGCACTGTAGGTTGGGGGTGGTCCTTTTAGCAGTTTTGAGATTTACTTAAGTGGGGAGCTGTGATTCAAAATCTATCTGCAGGTCCTGGTATTTTCTGACAGGTGTATGGATAATCTGGAAACCACTTCCCAATGCCTTAGAATCTGTCCGTGCAGTGGGGCTGTAGTTTTACTCCCTGAAATAAAATGTGGTTAGCAGAGGGAAGAGAATGGAGCAGACAGTGGGTTGAAGAGGGGGGTGGAGAGATAGTGGAGTAAGGGGGGAACCAAACGAGTGCGCCAACAAATGGAGAGAGAGACCTCTACTGAAACAGATAAAAACTATAGACCACAGCTACAGACGAACCAACTCCCATAAAAAAATAAAGCATATAATGATGCTAACATACAAGCTAACCAACCACCTTATTGGTGTGCTGTTCCTCTATACAAAGATATGGTTTACAGAGAGAAGAAAAGAAAGAGTTAAAAAAAAGGAACAATACAGTAGGAATAGAATTAAGTCATTAAACTAACAGAGTCAATCAAGCTTACTCTGAGACTTTTCATTTAAGTCCAATGTCCTTTCAGTTCTGATTTCTAGCTTTCTTTTCAAGCTGGTATATTAGTTTGCGGTTAGGGTCAGTTGCCCCTGG
>NW_007246145.1:8429-93168 GCF_000164805.1 Carlito syrichta | reverse complement strand
AGGGGGTGGGGCGGGACAGAACGGCAGAGACTAGAGATGGATGCCTGCCTCAGGGCACACGACAGGAGACTCACACGGTGGGCAGGACATCTCCATTGCAAGAGAGGAGGCAGCGATCCCAGCAGATCTTGCCTGCAGGGGCTTCAAGGACTGAAGTCATGGATCGCCTCTGGTCCGGGTGGTGCGATGTGCTACTGGCGGCGGTGTTGTCTGCACTGCAGTGGCTGTCCAGACCGCTGTGATACCCCAGCGGTGGCAACAGCCGAGTTCTGTATGAAGACCAGGTTGCGATGTTGGGGTCCGCAGCCCCCGGGAAGAGAGCCAGAGACCCACTGCAGTTCTCCTTTGCAGAGGGTTTCACAGACCTGATTGCCCTGTTGCCATCTTGCCAGAAGAACTCCCAATAATAATTGTTAAATAACTTACTTAACTTTGTCCAGGGACTTGCATTAATAAAAAACTTTCTTATTTCTCTGAATGTATATTTATATTAGATGCCAAAGAAGGCATTTCAATCCTGGGGAGACAGAAGTTAAACTTTAACATTGTTTCATGCACTGGCACTAAAGTGACAAGATATTTACACTATACTTTTGAAGTCATTTAATTTCTCTTTCAAAGATATTGGAAGCTGGTAATAAGTATGTCACACACTCACATACCATTGCCTTAGTGCAACAATGACTTTTTTCCCCTTCTGTATCTGTGCAAAATGGAGTATGTTTTGCCTTATATACTGATTGTGAATTTAGGTCATTCTATAGTATTGTCACAGCATGATCCATAATACAGTTTTGCTATTTCTATCAAAGAATTCAATTCACTAAAATAAGAGTGCCAAAATCTATTTAGGAATCCATAGAAAAAGATGAAGATTTACCAAACAACTCAGAACTGATAAAACAAATTCAGTAAGACTACAGGATAAAAGATTAGTATGCAATAATCAGTAGATTTTCTATACAAAACAACAAACTAACTGAAAAAGATGTCACGAGGACAATCTCATTTACAATAGCCACAAAATAAAACCCAGAAAAAAATTTAACCAAGAATGTGAAAGAACTCTGCAAGTAAAACTACAAAGTACTGATAAATTAAAAAAATACAAACAAATGGAAAAACATTCCATGCCCATAGATCAGAAGAATTAGTATTGTTGAAATGACAGTACTACCCAAGGAAATGTACAGGTTCAATGCAATCTTATCAAAATACAAATGACTTTCTTCATGGAAATTTTTTTTTAAATTCCAAAATTTGTACAGAACCTTGAGGAGCCAGTACAATCCTAACCAAAAAGGATGAAGCTGGAGGTCACACATTATCAAACCTCAAAACATATTGCAAAGCTGTAGCATTTAAAACAGCATAATACTGGCATAAATACATGTAGACCAATGGGACAAAATAGAAAACCCAGGAAGTAATCCATATACTTACAACTAACTGATTTATGACAAAGGTGCCAAGAGCAGTTTTATATGCAGAAAAATAAAACTAGACCCTCACCTCTAACCTTATACAAAAATCAACTCCAAATGGGATAGGAACCTAGATGTAGGAACCTAAATGATAAAACTGCTAGAAAAAAAATAGGATAGATATTGGTTTGGAATAAGATTTTATAGCTAAGACTTTAAAAGCATGGGCAACAAAATTAAAAAAAAAAAAGAATGGAGTCCTGTTTAATTTATAGTAACCCACACATATAACACTTAAGTATTGAAAATATATAATTGTTATCAGTTGGGTGTGGTGACTCATACTTGTAATCCCCGCACTTTGGGAGGCCAAGGCAGCATGATTGCTTGAACCCAGGAGTTTGAGGCTGGCCTAGGCAACACAGCGAGACCTCATCTCTACAAAAACATCACAAAATTAGCCAGCTATGGTGGTCTTTGCCTGTAGTCTCAGAAACTCAGGATCATGAGGTGGAAGGACTGCTTGAGCCCAAGAGGTCAAGCTTAAGCTGTGATCATGTCTCTGCACTGCAACTTGGGTGACAGAGTGAGACCCCAACACTCTCTCTTTCTCTCTCTCTGTCTGTCCCTTTTTCTCTCTCTCTCTACATATATATGGAGATATTATATATAATATTATTATTATAATCACAGATTTCTGAACAACAAAGAAAAAGCAAGCTACAGAATGAGAGAAAATTTTTGCCAAGAACTTATCTCACAGGGGATTAATATCCAGATAAAACAAGGAATTGAAATATTTAAACAACAAAAAAGCAGACAATACAATTTAAAAGTGGGCAAATAATCAGAACTCATATAGCTGTTTGTGGGAATATAAATTAGCACAGTCACTATTAAGAACAATATAGAGGTTCTTCAAAAATCTCAAAATAGAACTACCATATTCCCACTACTGGGAATTTATCCAAAGAAAGGAACTCATTATATGGTGAGACATCTGCACTCTCATGTTTATTACAGCACTATTCACAATAGTCAAGTTACCAACTCAACCTAGGTGTCCAACAACAGATGAATGCATAAAGATAATGTGGTATGTATACACCATGAAACTCCATTCAGTCACAAAAATAGAGTAAAATCTTGTCTCATTCATGGCAATATAGATGGAACTGGAAGACATTATGTTACGCAAAATAAACCAGGAACAGAAGGTTCAACATCACATATTCTTACTCATTTATGGAAGCCAAAAAAGTTGATACAAAGAAGTAAAAGGAAGAACAGAAGTTACTAGAAAGATGGAAAGGGTAATGGGAAAAGAGAAAGAGAAATCTGTTAAAGGATACAAAATTACAGATAGAAGGAATACTTCAAAGTGCCCTATACCACTGTTGGATGACTGTAGTTAATAATATATTATACAGTTTCAAATAGCTAGAAGAAGGATATTGAATGTTCCCAACACAAAGAAATTATAACATTTGAGATGATGGATATACTAATTACCATCATCTATGGATATGCTAATTACCTTTTCGATACATATAATGTATCGAAATGTCATATATGTATCGAAATGTCATATTGTCAATGTAAAAAAATATTAAAGGGCCTGTGAACCTCATTTAGAGACCTTATGTATTATACTGGGCCAAAGATAATGTTTAATGTGGAAAAACATGGTCTGAGGAGTCATTCTTTTATATACCAGTAAACTTTCTGCTTTATTTGCATCTCATTTTCCCTATATTCTTGAAATAATTAGTAAACCTTGATATCAGGTACTAAAAAAAAAAAAAAGAGAGAGAGAGAATTTAACTTAAAAACTCACTTAAGAATTTATCCCAGAAGAAAATTATTCAAAACCAAAAATTCTACATTATCAGCAAGTATGAATTTGTTTTGTTTTGCTATAGACTCAAAATCTAGGCTTCCATAAAATAATTACTTAGAATTTCACAGTTGTCATATATGACAACACTGTAACATTTTAAAAATAAAGTGTCAGAGAAATCATATCTGATACATTAAAAAAGAACCACTTTTCCTCTTTTGTCACATTTATTCAGTCTTTTTTTCTCACTCTATTCCCTTGCATCCACTGTTCCTCACCCTCACAATCTATCTTTACATCTACATCTTTTACTCTCATTTCCAGTCATTTCCTCACTGCATTTTCCTTTTTTTCTTCTTTTTGAGTACGATTTTCACTCTGTTTTACTACAACTTTTGATTTATTCTTTATTTTAACCGATTCCTTTCCTTAATTATATTACTCAATGATTTTTATTAAGTACAAGCAGGCAGAAGTGCATCTTGCCCAATCTCAAACAGAGACAGTACAATCATCTTGTCCTTTAATTACACCCTGTAGAAAGGCAAAATAATATTGACATTGCACACATCAATATTTAATATCACTACACTCATAAATAGCAAATTTAATACTCACAAAAATAAATTTTGTAATTTTTCAAGTTTGGAAAAATACAAATTTATGTACATTTTATTTTAAAAGTGATCAAATAAAAAATTTATGTCTATAGTGTATAGACATTCTGACCCTGATGAGTCATATATGGAAAATTCATTAGCATTTAAAATGACATACCATTCTATTTTTTCTCATTTATAATATTTGCTAGTTGCTACATTTTTGAAATTTCATTGATATTTTCTCTTTTTATATGAAGACAATAATCTAATATTGTAACTTGACTATTTATTGAAACAAAAGTATACAGTCTCTTTGAACAACTGAATGACATATAAGTAACCAAAAATAATTTATATAATCATTTATACAGTCTCACAGATAAAGATACTTATAATGTAAATAATACATTTTAAAGCATTGTACTCCATTAAACACTTATATACTCCTATTTCTCATTTTTGAGATATAAAAACTAAGATACAGGAAGGTAAGAGACCCTTATAAATTATTCATTCATAACAGGATGAGCACTTTGCTGTACTAAATTCTTTATTTAGTAGTCTTTAAAATGTCATTCTGTCTCAAAACAATCCATAAAATTAAAGATTTAAAAGTTTATCTGTCACTATAGAAACCTAAGTTAGTGCACTAATCAATAGTTCTCATTTTTATATTCCCCAGTAGTTAAATTCTATAAGAAATTTAACCTAAGTTCGGTTCTGTTCCAGATTTATGATAGCTGTGAGATGTTCATAAACACATTCTAGAGATAAGCCAATTATGGAATGATACTATTGTACTGTGAAAATGTTTGATACATTTGCCTACCTATCTAGATTTGAATATGGCTTAGATTTAGGAAGATATTTTACCACTTTGAATTTAATTATAGATATAATAAATAAAATGCCTTAAGAAACTATGCTAAAACTTTATAATCCCCTTTAGCTTACAATCACTTGGGTTTTACTAGAATGCTTGAGACTTCTTTTCAAACTGTCCTTAGATGGAAAGCATCTTGAAATTATTTCATCCCGTAAATTCATAATTAATTAAATTCACCACTAAGATTTAGTACATGCATTCCATTTGTGAACCATCTGCTGTGTCTGCATAAACACAGCATGGAGTCTACAATTTACTGAAAGTAAAGTACAGCATTTACAAAAAGTTTCTCCTCTCAGGGCTTGCCTAACATTTGTGTAGTTTTGCTTTTGAATGATCACATTAGTGATTTAATTCCAGTTTGTAGCCAATCTAGTAATTTAAGTATAATAGGTTATTGATTGATTTATTATTTATTTATACTTCTTAGTATTTTTTAAACCTTGGACATAGCTTCAATTTTCACTTGGAGATGAAACCCATTTCTGGTCTTAGTTTATCCATTAGCAGAGGGTGGTTACTTGTTACTGACCATTTATTTTGGGATAACATTGAGGTACCTCTTTGCTATCCATATGGAGATGCCAAGTAGACATTTGAAGTTATAGGGCAATGTAGATGATGGAAACACAATTTTGGTTAAGATGGCATTTAAGGCAATGGATTATCTGAATAATTAATTTAGATAGACTAAGGATTATGCCTTTAGACATTAATGTTTAAACAAACAAACAAACAAACATACAAACAAACAAAAAACCAGGGAGGAACCAGTAAGAGAATGAGAAAGTGTTTCCAACACATAGGAAGAAAATAAAGTGACTTTGAATTCCTAGAACCCAAGTGGAGAAAGTGTACAAAGGAATAGAAAAGTATTAACTGGTTCAGATGCTGCTGACCAGTCAAGTAATGGGAGAACTCAAATGGAACTTTGGTTTTTTTTTTTTCAACATGAGTAATATTGGTCACATTTACAGAAGTAGTTGTGCTGTGTGTGTGTGTGTGTGTGTGTGTGTGTGTTTATGTGTTGTGTGTGCATGATTGGGCTCAAATCTCTACTTGGAATAAGCTTAAGGAGGAATGGGAGAGGAAAATTAGAGAAAGTGAATGAAGATATCTCTTTTAAATAGTTTGCTAAGACAAAGAGCAATGGACTAGTAGTAAACATTGGAGTAAGAGTTGGGAGAGGGTTTAGTTTTAGGGTGAGGAGATAAATATCATGTTTGTATGTTGTTGGGACTGAACAAATATGAGGAGAAAACTGGAGATGCAGAATGGGGAAAATTTTCTGGTGCAATGTTCTTGACTAGGCAAAAGACAATGAAATCTAGCAGAGGTTAAGCAATTGTATGATTTAGTCTCTCTATAGTGAAAGAAGATAATTGAAGTATACTGTCACAAATCCACAGATGTTTCTGAATGTGTGCATGAGAGGTTTGAAAAATATCCTCTGACTCTGACTTTTTAAAATTTAAAATAAGATCAAAGCTGAAAAGAGAAGAAAATGACATTGGTGGAGATATAAAGAAAAATAAAAATTATTTGAGCAATGCAGAAGTGGGCAAGGATGGAGAGAAAATATTCAACAATATTTCATACTTCTGAAAGCTTATTGTATTATTTTACAGCAATATTTGTTGACAAAATCATAATATAATGGTAAGAAAAAGATAATAACAGTTATAGTCTACTTGTTCAGAGATAAAAATTGGCATCAATTTGTTACTTACTATAAATCTATACATAAATGGATTTTTGAAATATCCATGGTATTATGTCAAAAAATTTTTTCATGATTTACTTTCTATTTTAATGCATAAGGATCTATTTTTTTAATAATAGCATAGTAGTGGTGAGTGATTTGGATGGGGAATCTATGAAAATGTACACAAACTTCACTTATTTCTCTTTGGGTGAGGATATTAGTTAGGGTTTACTAAAGAAAAAGGACCAGTAGAGTCTGTATTTATCTCAATATGTATATCTGTCTATATCTCTATCTGTGTATCTGGAGAGAGAAAGAGATAGAGAGAGAAAAAATAAAAGATATTGTCTCATGTGATTGTGGAAGCTGGCAAGTACAAAATCTATAGGGCGGTAGGCTTGCTGGACACCCAGGGAAGAACTGATTTTGCAGTCTTGAGTCCAAAGGTAGTCTGCAGCAGAATTTCTTCTTCCTCTAGCAACCTCAATCCTTTCTCTTAAGGCCTTCAACTCACTGATGAGGTTTTCCTACATTATGGAGGGTCATTTCCTTTACTCTGGGTCTTTAGATGTAAATGTTAATCATATCTAAAAATATCTTCATGGCAACATCTAGACTGATGTTTGGCTAAAAACTGGGTACCATACCATAGCCAAATTGACACATAAAATTAACTGTTACAGTGGTTTAAATTTTTCTTGCCATTATGACACAAAGAACTATCTTTATAAGTACATTATATATTTACACACACACACACACACACACACACACACACACACACACACATATGTCATACATATATGATATTTTTTCTAAAGTCAATTTGGTGGGAAAAGACGTTATATGTTAAATATGAAAAAATACTGCCATCCAAAGATGCTGAATCAATTTATATCCCAATAACATTGAAAATTGAAAGATACATTTAAAGATTCTATGGTGATTCAGTGTGATTACTATTCCGAGAATATATTCATTCACTTATTTACTGTTCAATCCAATATGTAATCATTGAGTGTTTTCTATTCTTCAAACATTGGGGAGGTAATCATGTAATCAAGTTACAGTCCTTAAGGAGTTAAAATCTAGTTGGGAAAATTTATACAATCAGATAATTATAAATCATGTAAAAGATGTTATTGATGTCAGAACAGGATATTATGGCAGCATGAAATAAGTGTCTTTGCATTTTTCTTAGACTTTGGTAGATGGGAACATCCAAGTTGAGACAAAAGTTAGAAGAAAGCCTTGTAAAAGAGTAAGGGATGACATTTCAAAAATAAAAGCATGTATGGCCAAAAATTCAGGAGTTAGATATTGTATTGTGTTCCTGGAGACTCTATACATAGTTTCATATTATTAGAGGATAAAGCATGGAGTCAATCATGGCAGGAAATGGGGGCAGAGCTAGACTGAGGTCAGATTGTAGGTGACCATGAATGCTATGTTAATGAACTTGCATGTTATATGCTAGATGATAGGGAAATTTTACATGGTATTAAGCAGAACATGGAAATGATTATATTTAGGTTGCTGATGCATTGTGTTGAGTGGGTTTGGAGAGTGCAAGAGTAGTGACAGAGTAACCGGGAAAGCAGTATAAGAAATAAGGTTGAGATGATAGGTCAATGGCCAGACAGATGAAGATCATATTTGAATAAGGAACTTCAACTTTATCTTACCTAAAGTGGATGCCTCCAAGTAGTAAATTTAAATTTTAGAAATATCACTCTTACAATAATGTAAATAATGAATGGGAATAATGGAGTTTACTGACTTGATGCAATGCTATTTAATCATATGTACAAGACAAAAGATTGCTGTCTAGAAATGTCAAAGATATCCTATCAATTGATAAGGAAATACCAAGCAACTCAAAATTAAAAGAACACAGTTTGTTTTCTGTACATTCCAAATTTTCTACAATCAAAATATACTCTTTTCCAGGTAGTCGGTTATAGAAAATTCATGAAATAGTATTCATCTCTTTCAGGTTCTGAGAAAATGAGACCTACAAAAAGAATCATTAGTGAAAGAGTAAAATATTAACTTTATTAAAGATAAGACAAAATATCTAGGAAATGTGGTTTTTAACTCTCAGTTGCTACACTAGAAGAAGGCATAATAGAAGGGGTATACAGTGATTATTGAGTACCAATTTGCCTTATCTCCCAAGCTCCTAGGCTATATCACTTTTAATGAAAATTAAGAGGCAATGGAGAAGGGTAGAGTCATTCCAAACTTTTATTTATTAACTCTTAACCTATTGGACTTAGCCACAAGTCAACAATTGACCAGTAGTGTAGTGGCTATTGTTACCACTTAGTAGAATGTTAGGGCTCCAAGCTCATGAGGCCATTCTCACAGTGCCAATGACTGCTCCTTTAGATCTCTTCCCTAGCCTATTGATCAGCAGAGTAGATTAAGTTTATGCCCTCAGAAATCTCTGACATGGGCCAGATTCTACTTTTAGTTAAATTTCTTTCAGGATAATTCTGTTTGCTGAAAGTTCATTTTCATTCTGTTTCCTATCAAAAGCCTGTGTTTAGACATATTGTCAAATGTAGTCTACTAGAAGTTCTCTAGGAACACAAGATAGTATCATAAGTTGAATATTAAAGTACTCATCACCCTGAAAATAAATTGTCAGCCACATTGTGATGCCCAAAATTTCAATAAAACTTTTCTTATTATTATATTCCAAAGATAAATGAACCTTTAAAGATTTAAGTTTTCTTAAAAGTTCAACACAACAAAGTCTGAAAAAATTAAATTTTAAAGTCAAATTTTGCTGCTCTTGAGTTAAAAGTCTAAAGTCAGTAAGTGATTTTTTTTTAATAAAGTCCACCATTCTTATTTTTTCTTTTCTAATTTTAAACAAACAGAACAAGTAATTTCTCAATGCCAAGGTCGAGTTGGAATTGTTTTTAGAAGCTACATTCTGAACTATCTTTCATTGCAATGGACATAGTAACTTCAGGGTCTCAGAAATTTTGCTAATTTCACATCAATTCTTTCTTTAGCTTTATTCTGAAATAATTTAAAGATTCAATAAGATGAGCAAGAATATTCCAACACTGAGCCTATGCTAAGTGTTTTCTAAATTAAGAAAACACCAATATTCTAAGCTTCCAGGCTGAAAATTCCAAGCACAATTACACAGTTACGTTCCCAGAACTCTAGTTATGGTTTCTAAAGATATGTGTCACACACATGCACACGTATGAGTGCGCAGACACACACATATCACTGTGCAAAACCACTGATACCTAAATGAAGAAAAAGGTGGAGAAAAACCTTTGTTTTTACCTTACTATAATGCTAGTTGGCTTATGCCAGTTGTTTTAAATTCATGGCCTATGAGCTTAAACTTATTTGGGTTCTATACATTCTTGGGGAAGGAAAAAAATCACATTCTCAGAGTAAAAACTGAGGAGACATTTGGAAAGCTGCTGACTTCTCACAAATTTCAGAAGTTTGTGGTGACTGTACTCCTATTCTAGTTATTTTCTTTCCTATCTATTATTTTTAATCAGCTCCCCTCTTCCTATTAATAATAAATTGTGTGTAGACCTAAACATTTTTTTTAAGTTTCTCTTCTTTCTCAAAAAACCATTCTAGGGTCCTGGGCTACAGTGTTTTTACTGAAAGTTGTCACAGGCTTAAAAAACCTGCTTCCTAAGAAAAGATCTTACAGAATTAATCCCTCCAGAGCCAGACTTAATGTTTGTGGAACCAGGTTCTCTTGAGTATGTGTTCAATCCACGGGAATCTAATGTTAGCAACTTCTTGTGCGGTTGAAAGTTTGGATCTGAGTGCTAATAGAATTGAAGATAGCAGGTCTGGAGGTTCTATATCTTCAGTAATCTGCTGTAGAACTCTTCAGTGCAGATGCATCAACTCCTTGCAGTTACATTCAGCAAATATAATTCTATTCTATCATGTCTCAAAGGCTTCTAAATGAGATGACTCTCTTCTCTGTATAATGAAATCTTAGCCTCAGCTTAACCTATTTACTAAGACTTCTGTGGATCTACAAGTCTGTTGCCAGCTGCTCAAATTTCCTGTGGGTATTTTAAGTTCGAAATATGGCAACTGAAGTTCTAAAGTGGTTTTATGCCTGATAAAGTCTTCATTTTTGCTGTGGTCTCTAAGCTATGTAGCCCATGCTTTGGTTATGTCAATATCAGGGACTTGCATATCTTTAAAAATTATTCTTTGCTTATTTAAATTTCAAATTTAACTCAGCATCTTGTATTTTTAATTGCTAACCCCAGCAAACTTACAGCACTTGCTTGGTGTAGTTTGTGTATCCATGTCTTTCCCATGTCTATTGAGACCAAAGTAATGCCTCAGACTTTGGTTTCAATCTCTGTTTTATTTCATCCTGGGGCAGCTCAAACACCACTTGCTTGAAACTGCTTATGCCCACAACTGCAGTCTATTCTGTTTTTTAAAAATTGCCTATGAACAAACCTGCCAGAAACTGGTATGACTTGTTAATGTAAAAAAAATACCAAGTGCCCTAAGCCTCCAAGATTCTTTTCTTGCCCAGGTCGTGATGATTAACAGGTGTCTGAATAAAAATTCCTATATACCACTTAGTAAAGAATTTGCTTCACCAAACATTTGTTATGTCTCACAATAGTTTTGTCTTTGAGTCAGATTTTTGGGTGGTAAAGCAATTTTTTTGCTCAAAATTACAGCTCACACAACTCCCATAGAGGAAGCCACCTGCCAATGTATAAATTATGACATAGAAGATTGTGATGGGGAACACACCCTATCTGTCAATAGTCACATCTGAGCTTAGTATACACCAGTTTATTCCTCTCAAATTGACCAATCAGAGAAGTGAACAAAAAGCCAGAAGTAGAAAATGAACTAAATGTATTGAGGAGTTGTACATGGAATAGAAGAGTATGACTGAGAAAGTTTCTCCTTTATGAGGGGGGACCCCAAAACCCTGGAATTTATTTATTTATTTGTAAAAATAACTATGTATTTATTTTTACACAATTAAACTTCGGTCACCTTCAAAGTACTCTCTGCTTGATGCAATACACTTATTAAGATGCCTTTTCCACTGCTCAAAACAGTTTTAAAATTTGTGCTGGAGGAGTTCAATTCCTTCCAGGAAGGTTCACATCAGATTTGGGCAGGTCAGAGAAAAAAGAAGTCAGGTTCTTAATAACTATACTCTTTTTTTTTTTTTTGAGTTGGAGTCTCACTCTGTCGCCCAGACTGGAGTGCAGTGGCCGCTGCCAGCCACCGCAGCCTCGACCCGCTGGGCTCTGGCGATCCTTCCGCCTCCGCCTTCCAAGTAGCTGGAATTACAGGGGCGCACTACCACGCAGCTAATTTTTTTATTTATTGTGGAGATGAGGTCTCGCTGCCCAGGCGGGTCTCGAACCCGCGGGCTCAGGCAATCCACTCACCTCAGCCTCCCAAAGCGCGGGATTACAGGCTGGGCCACCGAGCCCGGCCTATACTCTTTTTAATAGTAATCATGGTGGTTGGTGATTACAATGGAAATGGATATCCTCACTGAGGTTTTTCTCTATCTGCTATTAAGCAGACCTACACAATAGTAGCATGCAGCTAGGTTATGAGCACATAGTTATGCTTAACAAGTTACATTAGTTTGCTTAGTCATAAGTTCTGGTGGGCCAAGGTCTAAGAGTGCACTATCTTGTTTTGGCCAGGCAAGATAGCCTGACTGACTCTAATTACCTCACACTCCAACCCTTCAGGGTTTCTCACAGTATAATCTATGCGATTTGATTCTTTCATGAAAGTCCCTGGGTGAGGAGAGAGGAACATTGTACCCAAATGCCACAATAATACAAACTGCAACATTATACAAGTAAAGTGTGGGCAATACAAAAGATCAGAGGCATTTCAAATAGTTCAGCTTTCTAGCGAGACAGGCTTCTGCTTCCATGGCAAGCTTCCGGCAGCATTCAAAGGTAATTCAGTGCATATCCAGCACGCTGATTGGTTACTCACAGTAGTGTAGTTGTGGGCCCAGTCCACCAGGGAATTTGTAGCAACCCAACTAAGGGGGATAAGAGAGAGAGAGAGGTTATAGATACCAGCATTGGCAAGGCCCTTCTCTCCACCAACATGCAAGAAAGAGGCTTAGCCTGTGATAAGATAGTGGCAGGCAATATTGGTTTTCCTGGCTTAGTAAGCTTTCCTTATAAACCTTTGCAGTAATAGTTTGTGGTTCTATGTGTAGGAGTTATGGAGAGGCTTGCATTGGCTGTAATGAGAACACAGATGTCTCCCTCTAGAATACTAGTGCTTTTGCCTTCAAGTGGACAATAGACCTGTGCCATCCAGGGCCAAATACCAGTAATACAAGGTTAGACTGTCAAACTTCAGGCCTTTCTTGTAGTCCACATGGACTTCTGTCCAGTGTGCAGCAGTCTCTGATATAGCCAACTGGCTAAGTCCTTCATGAGAGCAATCTCCAACCATCGGACTTTAGCCAGTGCATCAGCTTCATCATCTTATACTAGATATGATACACTAGTGTTGCTGTTACCCACTTGGTGGTGGCTAAAGTTACATGTCTCAAAGTGTGCTGCAATTCAGCACTTAAAGAGCTTGCATTTGGAAAGTTTCATTGTTGCTAGTATGCCCCCCACTTAGCCAATGTAGGAGTCTGTGCAAACTTTCTTAGTCAAATCCATCCCTTACCCATCCTGCAATTAAGTATGAAGTTTGGGCTGCAAGTCAAAATAAATGACTGCCAGCTGCTTTTCTAGCAAGCTGTAATATGTCAGCCCCTTTCCATAGCTGAGGCCAAAATTTAATTGGTTGCCATACTCTTTCATTTTTCTGCCTTAGCCCTCAACCGAGCTAAGTTTGGGCAGGATCATATACCATTAAAGTCTATGCTCTGGTGACAGCCTGTTTAACCACTGTGAAAGCCTTTGTCTCTACATCTCCCCATTTTCAACTGGTCCCCTTCCTTACCAAATGGCATAAGGGTCTCAGAATTTGCGCCAAGTGTGTTGTAAAAGCTCTCCAGTTCCTTGACACTCCCAAAAACATTTACAAAGCTTTAACTGTACTAGGAGAAGAGAAGACCTGTATTTTTTCAATAATGGCTTCAGGTATCACTTTTGTTTTACTCAACCAGACAACTGTCAAGAACTTGACTGACAAATCAGGTCCTTGGATTTTTGAGGCATCAACTTTTTTTTTTTCTTTGAGTTGGAGTCTCATTCTGTCACCCAGACTGGAGTGCAGTGGCCGCTCCCAGTCATCGCAGCCTTGACCTGCTGGGCTCCGGTGATCCTTCCACCTCAGCCTTCCAAGTAGCTGGAACTACAGGCGCGCGCTACCATGCCCGGTTAATTTTTTGATTTATTGTAGAGATGAGGTCTCGCCAAGTTGCCCAGGCAGGTCTCGAACCCACGGGCTCAGGCAGTCCACTCACCACAGCCTCCCAAAGCGGGATTAACTTTTCAACCACATTTCTTTAAATGTAACAAACACAGAGCAGCTTGTTCTAACTCTGAAGAGAGTCAGAGGTTAACATATTATCATGGATAAAATGAAACAACTTCATGAATTTGGGGAGTGTCCAAGCAACCAGATCCTTCGCAACAAACATAGAGGTGGTTCTGAAAAGTTTCTCAGCATTTGGCCAGATTGTACAAGCTCTTGCTCCTTAACCTTTTTAACAGGGAATGCTTTCCTTGATGCTGCCTAGCATTCTATAAATGCTGCCTCAGCACCAACTGGGCAGTAAGGGAGGCTAACTATTTCATCTCCGATCTGGATAACAGTATCTCATCCACTGCTGCATCATATAGATGCAAGAATTCTCATGCCTCAGACTACAAACAGAGATAGTCATTCCCTGAAGGATGGTCAGAAACACCCACTCTGCAGCCTGGCTTCAGCAGTCTCTCACATTCCCCTTTTTCTCAAACATTTCTTCTAGGCTATACAAAGCCGTTTCTACATCAATGGGCGTACTAGCATTTCAGCCCATTCCTGGGGATATAGCACCGTGAATCTGGCAACCACTAGCACTTCCCTTTTCTCAAACATTTCTTCTAGGCTATACAAAACTGTTTCTTCCTGGAGGAACATCCAGAAACATAACAGTAACCACGTACCACATAAAAGTGACAGGCAATTCTGGAATTTTCCTACCCATTGTGGCAGCAGGCTCCATACAGACCTGAAATGAATCCTGTTGATTACACCAAGTGTGCTGGAGGAGTTCAATTCCTTCCAGACAGGTTCACATCGGATTTAGACAGGTCAGAGAACAAAGGAGCCAGGTTCATTATAACTGCACTGTTTAATCATAATCTTGGTGACTAGTGATTACAAGGGGAACAGGCCTCCACACTGAAGTCTGTCCCTGTCTGCTTTTAAGCAGACCTACACAATAGTAGTATGCAGCCAAATTATGAACACAGAGTGCATAAGTACTCATTATATGATTAAACTCTCATAAATATATTTTCCTTGGCTATAATTGTCATTCATTCAAATATCTGCTTGTTTATTCATTTAGGTACAGCAACTTTGCTGTGGA
Organism: Carlito syrichta; assembly: GCF_000164805.1. Classification (NCBI taxonomy): domain Eukaryota; kingdom Metazoa; phylum Chordata; class Mammalia; order Primates; family Tarsiidae; genus Carlito; species Carlito syrichta. The sequence continues at coordinate 78,142 of NW_007246145.1, read as the reverse complement.
TTTATCTGACTCCTTCACTTGTGTTTCTTTTTTTTTTTTGCTGAAGAGGAACAAAGAGTTAGAGCAAGTTATCTCAGATATTATTATTAAATGGCAAAAAAAGGATAGCCTCGATAAAACTAGATGTTGAGAAGGCAGAAAATCTTCTGAGATCTTAATGAGTTAGACTCATTAGTTATCTTACTAAGTAAAAGAAAAGATGAACAGATGTCTTGCTATTTGAGGAAGCTTATTAAGATGTGTTAGTGAGAGTTATTCATGGTACAGGACGGCATAGTGTTCTGTATGTATTTAATTAGATTGCTATCTGGAAGCTTCATGTGTATTCCCATCTCTCAAACTAGTTGAGGCTCTAGAGATAGATAGTGTCTTAGCAGATTTAGATAGAAATGTTTGATAATGTGTAATAGCTTTAAATAGCTAAGAAAAGAGATGTTTCTTCATTTCCACTATCTTAAATAAGTTATCAGATAAATCTCCCTGGATTGGTTAGCTTGCTTGCTCACATAGTGGACTTCTATTCCCTAATATGAAGTGAAGAATCAGTTGAGCACTCAGGCATGATACCTCCTACCTACTATCCTGTTTCCCGACTTTTCTACTTTCTACTTAACCTGTAATTATCTCTTTCATTAATTATTTTTAATGAACAGAGTTTGGGAATAATGGAGATAACCTACTTAATAAAATTGTGTAATAATGTACACTCTTTATCAGTTTATGTATCTAAAATAATCTTTTTTTGGGGGGGTAAAATAAAACCCATGTCTAGGTAAACCAAAATTAACACAGGTTTAGTTTAATGAGTTTTGATAATGCTAAGTCCTTTATCACTTATTTTTATCTAGATCAAGAAGTAGAACTTTGTCACCCACCCTAGAAGCAGTTCATCTGGCCCACATTATGGTACCTCAAGCTACAATCCAGCACTAGAAATTCCCATGTCTCCCAAGTTGGTCGTTGTTTTTAGGCCTGCTCAGGAATTCATACTGATAATCTCAAACTTACACTGAGGGCTAGATTTTAAAACGTAGTATTTTGTATTAAATCTATATTTCTTTTCCCCACTCTAAATATTCTTGTTCTAAGGACATAATAGATAAGATAATTAAATATCCTCCTTTAACAAATGTATTAATTTAATAATAAATAAATGCTAAATGTATTAATTTAATACTTATTAAAGGTAACCCACATTGTGCAAAAGGAGGTTTTAGAATAGCCTTAGAAACACTACTACTTCCAATATAATCACTGAGAACAAGTAAGAAAATTTGGTATTTTATTTCTCTATTCTCCCCTCCCTTATTTTTGTAGACTTGCTATATCTATGTCTCCTGAGCATGCAGCTTTTTAAAGCCTTCATTTAGCCTTAATTCTACAGTCTTCATAATTTTAATATTCATTAGTATTGTTTTTTATTTCAGTGTCTTTTGAGGTATTTTAGTTACCTGAAGCTCATGCTCTGGTAAAGTTCCCAAGAAGAGTTCATTGGCATAATCCCCATGTTTTGTATGTAGAGAAAAAGTCCCCCCACGCCCCCATGGTTGAAAGCTAGCATTGCTGGGTATAAAACATTTGGCTCACATTTTTTCACCTTGAATTATAATAAATGTTATGACATTTTTTTTTCTTGGCATAAAGTGTTGCTTTTGAAGAATCTGGCAATAATCAAGTTTTTAAAGAATAAGTTGCTATTCTTTTACGTTTAACCTAGATGGTCAAATAGATTTTTTTTTCTTAAAACTTTAGTAATCATACTGGAAATGAATTTTTTATTTCAAAATGTTTTTTGAATATTTATATATGTTTTTTGACTTTTTTATTTTAAAGATGTGGGCTACAATTCAGGGTTAGGTATACAAATGTTTATTATTCAGGTACTCTTGTTGATAAGGCGTGCTGCCTTCCCCTGGCAGTTTCCCACTACTTCCAATCCCACTCTCCCCCTCCCCTATGGCAGTTTCCCACTACTGCCATTCCCTTTATATAGTATTATGACAATTATTCAGGGTTCGCTTATGAGAGAGAATATGTGGTATTCAGTTCTTTGTTTCTGTGAAAGATCACTCAGTATTATAAACTCTAAGTCCATCCAAGTTGCTGTGAAGTTCACAATTTTGTTCTTTTTATGGCTGTGTAATATTCCATCATGTATATGTACCACATTTTTTTTTTATACAGTCCAGTTTTGATGGGCAGTACGATTGGTTCCATATTTTTGCTATTGTGAATAGTGCTGCAATAAACATGCATGTGCAGGTGTCTTTTTCATAGAGTGATTTGAATTGCTCCAGGTATATTCCCAGTAGGGGGATTGTGGGGTCATATGGAAGGTCAATTTTTAGATCTTTTAGGAATTGCCAAATTATTTCCTGAAGAGATTGTACTAGTTTACACTCCCAACAGCAGTGTAAAAGTATTCACTTTTCACTGCATCCTCTCCAGCATCTGTTGTTTTTTGAATTATTGATGATCGCCATCCTGACTGGAGTTAGGTGGTATCTCAGTGTGCTTTTAATTTGCATTTCTTTGATGACAAGTGAGGTTGAATATTTTTTCATGTATCTGATGACTGCTTGTATGTCTTCTTTTGGAAAGTGTCTATTCATATCTTCTGCCCAATATGTAATAGGATTTTTTTTTTCTTTTTGGCACATTTGAATTCCCTGTAGATCCTAGATGTTAGGCCTTTGTCAGATATACAGTTGGCAAATATTTTTTCCCATTCCATGAACTGTCTCTCTGCTCTCTCCTTTTTTCTTCTTACTTATTTCTGTTTTATTTTATTTTGTTTTTTAAAGATGTGGGGCACAATTCAGGATTAGGTATACAAATGTTCATTATGCAGGTGCCCTTGTTGATGAGGCGTGCCCCCTCCACTTTCCCTGGCAGTTTTCCACTGCTGTGAATTCTGCTTCCTCTCCTTCCCTGGTAGTTTCCCACTACTGCCAATCCCTTTCTTATAGTATTATGATCAATGTTCAAGGTCCACTTATGAGTGAGAACATGTGGTACTGTTTTCTACTTCTGGATAGATCACTGAGTATAATAGATTCTAAATCCATCCCAGTTGCTATGAAGTCCATATGTTTGTCATTTTTTATGGCTGCATAATATTCCACTGTTGTATATGTACCACATTATTTTTTTATCCAGTCCAGTTTTGATGGGCAGTATGGTTGGTTCCATGCTTTTGCTATTGTGAATAGTGCTGCAATAAACATGCATGTGCAGGTATCTTTTTTGTAGAATGATTTGAGTTCCTCTGAGTATATTCCCAATAGGGATCTTGCTGGGTCATATGGAAGAACAATTTATATTTCTTTTGGAAAATGTCACACTATTTTCCACGGAGGCTGTACTAGTTTGCATCCCATCTGCAGTGTAGAAGCATTCCTTTTTCTCCAAATCTGAGCCAACATCTGCTGTTGTTTGCTTTATTTTTATTTATTTATTTATTATTATTATTTTTTTTTGAGTTGGAGTCTCACTCTGTCACCCAGACTGGAGTACAGTGGCTGCTCCTGGCCACTGCACCCTGGACCTGCTGGGTTCCAGTGATCCTTCTGCCTCAGCCTTCTGGTAACTGGAACTACAGGCGCGTGCTGTTTTTATTTATTGTAGAGATGAGGTCTCACCAAGTTGCCCAGGTGGGTCTTGAACCCGTGGGCTCAGGCAATCCACTCATCTTAGCCTCCCAAGGCACAGGATTACAGCCTGAGCCACCGAGCCCGGTTTGTTTGCTTTATTAATGATGACCATTCTTACTGGGGTTGGGTGGTATCTCAATGTGGTCTTGATTTGCATTTCTCTGATGATGAGTGAGGCTGAGCACTTTTTCATGTGTCTGTCGGCTGCTTGTAAATCTTCTTTTGAGAAATGTCTATTCACATCTTCTGCCCACTTGTGAATGGGGCTGTTTGTTTTCTTCTTTCATCACATTTGAGTTCCTTATAGATCTCAGATGTTAGGCCTTTGTCAGATTTAGAGTTGGCAAATATTTTTTCCCATTCTGTGGGCTGTCTCCCCACTCATGTTGGTTTCTTTTGCTTTTCAGAAACTTTTCAGTTTGATAAGGTCCCACTTTTCTAGCTTATCTCTTTGGCATGGACACTTAGGGTTTTGGTCAGGAATTGGTTGCCAGTTCCAATTTCCATAAGGGTATCTCCTGCATTTTCTAAGATTCTTATATTTGAGGTTTTACATTTAGATCTTTGATTCATTTAGAGTTAATTTTTGTGTGTGGTGATAAGTATGGGTCCTGTTTTTGTCTTCTGCATGTGGTCAGCCAGTTTTCCCAGCAGTATTTACTGAATAGATTCTTCTCTCTCCAGTGGTTGCTGGTGGAGGCTTTGTCAAAAATGAGTTGGTTGAGACATTGCGGTTTTGCTTCTGGAATCTCTATTCTGTTCATTGGCCTATATGCCTGTTCTTGTGTCAATACCAAGATTTTTGTAGCTTTACAATATAGTTCTGATTTTTGTAGCTTTACAATATAGTTTCAAGTCTGGGAGTGTAATAACTCTCACTTTTTTTTTGGATGAAAATTGTTTTGGCTGTTTGTGGTTATTTACGTTTTCATATGAATTCCTGTATTGTCACTTCCAGGTCTGAGAAGAATGCTGCTGGTAATTTAAAGGGTATTGTGTTAAATGTGTAGGTTGGTTTAAGTACGATAGACATCTTAACAATGTTGATTCTTCCTTTCCATGAGCATGGAATATTTTTCCATTTGTTTGTGTCATCTTTGATTTCTTTGAGTAGTGTTTTGTTGTTTTCATTGTAAAGGTCTTTCACTTCTCTGGGATTGTGCTTTTTATTTGAGATTCTGTTTGTTTATTATTGGTATATAGGAATGCAACTTTTGCACATTTATTTTATACCCTGAGACTTTGCTAAAGTCCTTTATAGTGCAAGGAGGTTTTGACAGAATGTCTTGTGTTTTGAAGGTATACAATCATGTTGTTTCCAAAAAGGGATAACTTAACTTCCTCTTTTCTTATTTGGATACCCCTGATTTCCTTCTCTTGTCTCCTTGCTCTAGCTAAGACTTCCAATACTGTGGTAAACAGGAGGGTTGAGTATGGTGGGCATTCTTGTCTTGTTCCGGTTTTCAGGGGAAATGGTTCCAGTTTCTGTCTGCTTATCACTATGTTGACCATGGGTTTCTCATAGTTGGCTCTTGCTATTTTGAGGTATGTTCCATCTATGCCGAGATGTTCAAGGTTTTTTATCAAGAAGAGAAGCTGGATTTTATTGAAAGCATTTTCCATGTCTAATGATATAATCATGTGGTTTTTGTTTATATATCTGTTGATGTATTTGATTATGTTTATAGTCTTGTGAATGTTGAACCAGCCCTGCATCCTGGGAGTGAAGCCTACTTGGTCACGATGGATGATTTTTGAGATGTGTTGTTGGATCGGATTTGGCTAGAATCTTGTTGAGAATTTTAGCATCTATATTCATCAAGGATATTGGCCTACAATTCTCTTTCTTTGTTGTATCTTTACCTGGTTTGGGTATCAATGTGATGTTAACTTCATAAAATGATTTGGGAGAATTCCATGTTTCTTGATTGCCTGGAATACTCTCAATAGGATTGGTATCAGCTCTTCCTTGTATGTTTTGTAGATTTCTGCTGGAAAACCATTTGGTCCAGGGCTTTATTTTTTGTAGGTAGTTTTTTTCATGACATAGTCGGTTTCCCAGGTTGTTATTTGTCTATTTAGGGACTCAATTTCTTCTTGTTTCAACCTGGGGATGTTGTGTGATGTCTGAAAGTCCTCCATTTCCTTTAGGTTTTCAAATTTGTTTCCATACAAGTGTACATAATAATCTCTGATAATCTTTTGTATTTCTTCAGAGTCAGTTATGACTTGATCTTATTTTTATATTTTTTATGCTCTTGCTTTTGGTGTGTTCTTTAAGAATTTCAACTCTTTCTACTTTGGATGTTCTTTACTTATCTTTAAAATTTAATAATTTCTATCAATGTATTTATTCATTATTTTTTTATTTGTATTATTTTTCTTTTTTATAGTTTATTCCTCTTAAGGTCTAGTATCTCATATTTGAGTCTTTTAAATTTTGTTTTATTGATTATTTATGTCATATAATGTTCTTATTGTTATTACATAATTTTGAAACAGCAAACAATAATTTTTATTTGTTCTTTGTATATATCTTTTATTTTTTCAAAGGAGTTGTTTTCATTGTCTATAGGTAGGTCATTCTGCCCTTTTAGTTTAGTTTGGTTTTGTTTTCCCTTGTGGTAACTGTATTGGAGCAATTTGATCTTTGTAGTAGTTTGCTAAGGTGCTGTAATGAGCACCACAGACTCAATGGTTTAACCAAGAGAATCTTTTACCTCACATTTATGGAGGGTATACATTTAAAATCAATCTGTTGGTAAAGTCAGTTTTATCTGAGGGCTGCGAGGAAAGGATTTGTTCGAGGGTTCTTTTAAAAAAAATTTTATAAATAAGATGTGGGGTGCAATTCAGGATTAGGTTATACAAGTAATCATCATACAGGTAAAGTTGGGTCTTTCTTTGGTCCCTGCTTCACCTGGTTTGAGATCACTTTCCCTTATTGATGTTGTGTGTTCCCTCTTCCTCCCTTGGTGGTGTCCCACTACTGCAAATCTTTTTCTTATAGTATTATGGTAAATGTTCACGATCCACTTATGAGTGAGAATATGTGGTACTCGGTTCTTTGTTTCTGTCATAGATCACAGTATTATAGCCTCTAAATCCATTGAAATTATTGGAAAGTCCACGTTTATCCTTCTTTATGGCTGAGAAATATAACATTGTGTATATGTGCTGCATTTTTTAATCCTGTTCAGTTTAATGGGCAGCACATTTGGTTTCATGTTTTTGCTATTGTGAATAGTGCTGCAATAAAATGCATGTGCAAATATTTTTTTGGTAGATGATTCGAGCTCCTCCAGGTATATTCCCAGTAGGGGGATTGCTGGGTCATAAGGAAGGTCAATCTAATTCTTTAGAAATCACCACACTGTTTTCCATAGAGGTTGAACTAGTTTGTATTCCCACCAGCAGTGTAGAAGTGTTTCCTTTTCTCCACATCTTTGCCAGCATCTGTTGTTTTTATTGTATTAATGATAGCCTTTCTTACTGGGATTAGGGGGTATCTCAATGTGGTTTTGATTTGCATGTCTGTGATGATTAGTGAGGCTGAGCACATTTTCATGTGTCTCTTGGCTGCTCATAAATCTTTTGAGAATTTTCTATTCATGTCTTTTGTCCAGTTTTTAATGGGGCTTTTCTTGTTTCTTTTTTTTCTTTTTGGCGCATTTGAGTTCCTTATAGATCTTAGATATTAGGCTTTTGTCAGATATACAGTTGGCAAATATTCTTCCCATTCTGTGGGCTGTCTACCCACTCTGTTGATGGTTTCTTTGCAGAAACTTTCAGTTTAATGATGTCCCACTTGTCTATCTTATCTCTTATGTCATGGACATTTGTGTTTTTGATCAGGAATTGGTTGACTACTCTGATTTCTGTAAGGGTGTCTCCTGCATTTTCTAAGATTCTTATAGTTTGAGGTTTTATGTTTAGGTCTTTGATCCATTTTGAGGTAATTTTTGTGTGTGGTAATAGGTAGGGGTCCTGTTTCAATCTTCTGCATGTAGTCAGCCAGTTTTCCCAGCACCATTTACTAAACAGCTTCTTCTCTCCCCAATGGTTGTTGGTGGAGGCTTTGTCAAAAATGAGTTGGTTGAGAAATTGCAGTTTTGCTTCTGAAATCTCTATTCTGTTCCATCAGTCTATATGCCTGTTATTGTACCAATACCAGGCTGTTAGAATTTGTGGCTTTATACTAAAGTTTAAAGTCTAGAAGTGTGATACCTCTCACTTTGTTTCTTTTGCTGGGGATTGTTTTGGCTATCATGGTCATTTATGTTTCCATATGAATTCCTGTATTGTTTCCAGGTCTGAGAATAATGATGTTGGTAATTTAATGTGTACTGTGTTGAATCTGTTATTGCCTTTTGTAGGATAGACATCTTAAAAATGTTGATTCTTCCTATCCATGAGTATGGAACATGTTTCCATTTTTGTGTGTGTCATCTTTCATTTCTTTGAGCAGTGTTTTCATTTGATAGGTCTTTTACTTCTCTGGTCAGGAAGATGCTGAGGTATTTCATTTTTTGTGTGGTTATCGTGAATGAGATTTTTTTTTATTTGGTTCTCTTCCTACTTGTAGGTGTATAAGAGGGTGACTGTCTTTTGCACATTTGTTTTTTTACCCTGAGACTTTGTCAAGGTTCTTTATCATGCAAGGAGGTTTTTGACAGATTCTCTTGGATTTTTTAGGTCTAGGATCATATTGTCAGCAAAGAGAGATAACTTAATTTCCTCTTTTCTTATTTGGATACACTGATTTCCTTCTCTTGTCTTATTACTTTAGCTAGGACTTTTAACACAATATTGAACATAAGGAGTTAAATTGGCAGACTTGTCTTTTTCCAGTTTTCATGGAACATGCTTCCAGTTTCTGTCTATTTGACAATATCCAGGCAGTGGGCTTATTGTAAATGGTGCTTACTATTTTGAGGTATTTTCCTTCTATGCTTAGGTGTTCAAGGGTTTTTATCAAGAAGTGATGCTGGATTTTATCAAAAGCTTTTTCTGCATCTAATGATAAAATCAAGTGGTTCTTGTTTTTATATTTGTTGATGTATTTAATTACATTTATGGTCTTGCAGATGTTGAACCAGTCCTGCATCTCAGGGATGAAGTCTACTTGGTAATGGTAGATGATTTTTGAGATGTGTTGTTCAATTCGATTTGCTAGAATCTTGTTGAGAATTTTTATATCTATGTTTGTCAGAGATATTGGCCTGTAGTTCTCTTTTATTGTTGATTCATTGTCCAGTTGGGTATCAGTGTGTTGTTAACTTCGTAAAATAATTTGAGGAGAGTTCCATCTTTCTCAATTGCCTGGAATACTCTCTGCAGGATTGCTAAGAACTCCTCCTTGCATGTTTTGTAGAAATTCACTGGAAGGTCTTCTGGTACAGGTTTTTGTTTTGTTTTGTTTTAGGTAGTTTTCTTATGATGGAGTTAATTTCCTGGGTTGCTATTGGTCTATTTAATGTCTCAGTGTATTCTTGTTTCAACCTTGGGAGATTGTGTAATGTCAGAAACTCCTCCATTTCATTTAGGTCATCGAGTTTGTTTCTATACAGGTGTTCATAATAATCTCTGATATCTTTTGTATTTCTTCTAGGTCAGTTGTGATTTGATCTTTTGCATTTCTGATTGTGTTTATTTTGGGCTTTTTTTCTCTCTTTTTCTTGGTTATTCTGGCTAGGTGTCCATCAATTATTTTTATTCTTTCAAAGAACCAAATTTTGTTTTGTTAATTTTTTCTATGATTTTTTTCCCCTCTATGTCCTGTATTTGGGCTTTTATTTTGGTGATCTGGATTCTTCTGCTAAAGTTAGGATTTTTGTGGTCTTGACTTTCCAGTGATTTATTAGGTTAACTTGTGATCTTTCCATTTTTTGGATGTGAGTTCATAGAGATATAAACTCCCCTCTTAAAACTGTTTTCATGACATCTGAGAGGTATTGGTAAGCTGTTTCTTCATTTTCAGTTGTTTCTAGGAATCTTCTAATTTCTGTTTTGATTTCTGTGCTGATCCTGGAGTCAATCAGCATTTTGCTGTTAAGTTTCCATGTCCTTGTGGGTTTTGGGGGCATTTTGTTGGTGCCAATATTTATCTTTATCCCACTGCAGTTGAGAAGATGCTTGGCAGTATTTCAATCTTATGAAATTTGTTTATACTTCATTTTTGGCCAAAGATGTGATTGATCTTGGAGTATGTTCCATATGGTGATGAGTAGAATGTATATTCCATGGATACTGGATGGCGTATTCTGTATCTATTGAGTCCATGTGGTAAAGTGTCAACTTGAAGTTCCATATATCTGGGATTTTTTTCTTGATTATCTATTTAGGGTTGTTAGTGGGTTTTTTAAATCCATAGCTCTGATAGTGCAAGAGTGAATATCTTTTTTTAGTTTTCTTAGTTGTTGCTTTATAAATGCTGGTGCTTCTAGTTGGGTGCATATATGCTTAGGATGGATTTTTTTTTGTTGTTGATGCATTGATCCTTTTATCATCACATAGAGTCCTTCTGTATCTTTTTAAAGTTTTGATAACTAAAGGTTGTTTTGTCTGATATTAGTATCAGAAATCCTGCCTTATTTTGTGTTTTATTTGTCTGGAAATCTGTTTTCCAACCTTTAACTTTGAGTCTGTGTGCATCCCTTGTGGTGAGATGAGCCCTGGATGCAGGAAATTATTGGACCATGTTTTGTTTAGCCAGTTTTCCATTCTATGTCTTTTCATTGGTGCGTTTAGTTCATTCACATTTAGGTTGATTATTGACATATGAGTGTTTATCCCCATCATGACGTTCTTATGAAGTTGTTTCTTTGTTATCTTTTAATTTATGGGTTGATGTATGTTTGTGTTTTCATGTTTATAGTCACAATGTACTCTTTGCTGATTCTGTGTTGTCCTATTCTCTTGGGAAGCATGTGGTCATTCTTTTTTTTCTTTCTTCTGTGTTTAGTAACTTTAAGCATTTCCTGTAGAGCTGGTTTGAAAGCTGCATAATATCTTAGGGATTGGATATCTGGGAAGAATTTTCATTCTCCATTGCTGCTGAAACTGAGCTTGGCTGGATAGGAAATTCATGGCTGAAATTGTTTATCTTTGAGGACTTTGATAATTGGACTTCAATCCCTTATAGCTTGTAGTGTTTCTGCTGATAGGTCTGCTGCTATTCCATTTGGTCTTCCCCAGTAGGCAGTCTGACTTTTCTCTCTTGTTGCCTTTGGGATTTTTTTTCTTTTGTACCTACTTTGTGTAGGTGAATTACTATGTGTCTGAGGTTGGTCTTTTTTTTTTTTTTTTTTGAGTTGAAGTCTCATTCTGTCACCCAGACTGGAGTGCAGTGGCTGCTCCCGGCCACCACAGCCTCAACCTGCTGGGCTCCAGCGATCCTTCTGCCTCAGCCTTCCAAGTAGCTGGAACTACAGGTGCGCGCCACCACACCCGGCTAATTTTTTTGATTTATTGTAGAGATGAGGTCTCACCAAGTTGCCTAGGCAAGTCTCAAACCCCTGGGCTCAGGCAAACAACTCACCTCAGCCTCCCAAGTCATGGGATTACAGGCTGAGCCACAGAGCCTGGCTGGTCTTCTTATCTGATGTCTTCCTGGAGTACTCTGTTTTTCTTGTGTTTGGATTTTTACATTTCTGATGAGATGGGGAAAGATTTCTTGGATAACCTCCAGAAATACTTGCTCCAAGGTAGTCTATGTTTCCCTTTCTTCTTTTGGGATACCAATCAGATGTAGATTTGGCCTCTTGATATAATTACTCATCTCTTGAATGCTTTGTTCTTTCTTTCTGAGTTTTCTTTCTATGTGTTTTACTTATTGGGTTAATTCCATGTTTTCATCTTTAAGCTTTGAGCTTCTTTCTTTTGCTTGATTAATTCAGCTTTTCATGCTTGTCATCTTGTTATTTATTTCCTGGATGCAGTTTTTGATGCCACAAATCTCTGTTATAAATTCTTTTAGTGTTGCATCTTGTCTTTTTTGAGTTGTGGTCACTCTTTCTACCTATTTTCTAATTCTTGTTTCATTCAGTTGTTGGTGACTTCCATTGTTTGGGCTCTGAGGTCTGATTTTTCAGGCATCATATCTTTTGTTACACTGGAAATTACCCATGGGCTTCCATTGATTTCCCCCCCTCATTTGTAACAGATCTCTTTTGTTCTGTTATTCAGTGGAAATGAGGGGCTTTGACTTCTGATATTTGTTCAATCTTCTATTCTTCCCTGATCAGTGCTCTGAATTTGTTCTATTTTGAAACAGGGCTGGAGGTTGGAAGCTTTGCTGTCTTTTGTAGTTTTGTGAGTTGAATAAGGTAGAGGATGGGAAGCTAGGATTTAGAAACCACTTGCAAATCACAATGTTCACTGACTGGGGTATTGGTTTCCTGAGACTGTCCCCACCACTGCTTGATATGATGATGCAGTGGGTAGATGTGTGTACCCCCTGAGTCCAAGATAAAGTTACAGCAATGGGGAGAACTGAGAAAAGTAGAATAAAATAGGAAGGACAAAAAATAATAATAAAAAACAATAAAAACCCCACAGAAAAACAAAAGCAGGAAACAAATCAAAACAATGAAATACACACACACATACAAAACAATGAAAACAATCACACACAAACAAAAACAGAAACAGAAAAAGAAAACAAACCAAAATTCCTGAAAACAAACAAACAAACAGAAAACAGAAAAACCAAACACACACACACACAAACACACACACACACACACACACACACACACACGGCCAACACAACATGAAAGGAGAAAAAACAGGAGAAATGTAAATCAACCTTCACACATTCACGCACACATTAAATTAAATTAAGAGAAGAAGCAAACAAGCAAAAAAACCCCAGAAAGGTGAATACTGAATCATTCATGTACACACATAAATAGAAAACAAAAAATGAAAAAAGAAAGAAAGAAAAAAGAAAAAGGGAGAAAAAATGGGGGAAATGCAAAGTGAACCCTCACATACACATTCCTGCACAAAGAAAAAAGAAAAAAAAATTGGGGGCACTAAGCACCCTCTTGTGGCAGGTTCTGTAATTGTTCCTCTCAGCAGCTCACACATAAGCTTCTCTGTTGTGTCCAGCAGAACTGCAGCCTCATTCACAATCTCCCCAGGGCCCGACACAGGGAAGGAGGAGGATGTGGTGGGAGTGAGTGGGACTTCAGTCCTCCTTTCCCATTCTCATATGGTTGGGGGATTCCCTCCTGTGGAGGGTTTGGGATTGTCTCCTTCCCAGGTACTGGCAGGGTGTACCCTAGCCAGGTTTATCCTAGAGTGGGGTCCTCCTATTGAGGCTGCCATCCATGCTCTGCCTGGTTTCATCCTTCTCAGTTGTGCCCCAGCAGTGTGGGTCTGATGTTCAGAGGATTACTGGGCAGGAGGGAGTTGGGACAGTCTTGGACTCATAGATGATCTCTTCTGGGGTCTTCCTTGTCCTATTTCTGGTCACACCTTTTGTACCATGGCTCAATCTGTGAATGAGGCTGCAGTTTGGCTGGAGACAACAGAGGTGCTAATCTGTGAGCAGCTGAGAGGAACAATTACAGAAACTACCACAAGAGAGTGCTTGGTACCCCAATTTTTTTTTCTTTTTTCTTCCCCTGACATTTGTAGGATATTCTCTCTGAGTTAGGATCAGACCTTGAGTAATTAACTTACTGGTCACAGAAATCAGGTCTGTTGCTCCATGGTGAGCAAGCTGGAGCACTTCCCTGCCCAGTTTTCAAGATGGTGTCAGGGTGCCTGTTTCTCTTCTCAAAATGGAGCTCTGTCTCTGGCTCTCTCACTGTGTTCCTTCTGCAGCCCTTGTTGCCAATCTGGCCAGGCCCTGCAGTGGTGAGGTAGAGCCTGGAGCTGGCAGTTACTCCTGGCACCTTCCTCCTGGGAAGAACTTTGTTGATTTTAAAAAACGATGCTTGGTTTCTGTGCTCCGGGAAGCATTAGGGACCAAGCAAAGCAGCTGTGGCACCAGCTGCTTCACCAAGAAAGCCCTGGCTACTTGCTTCCAAGTCTTCACTCAGTTAGCCACTCACATGTCCACTTACAGATACATACGCAAAATTATTCATATACTGACTCACACAGGGACTTGCATAGTCTGACTGGCTCTGCCACCACCTTCCCTGGGCCTCTATTCCAGGCTTCTTACTTGGATTCTGAGAACTCCTTTGCTTGTGATATAATAACTCTAAATCTTCACATGGCATTTTCCTTGTGTTCATCTCTATCTTCAAATTTCCCATTTTTATTAGGAACCAGTCATACTGGATTGGGGCTCACCCTAATATCCTAATTTTAATAATTTATTAACTCTGAAAAAATCTTATGTTCAAATAGATTTATATTCTGTGATACTGGGGCTTATGACTTTAACATATAAAATTTTGGGGGACACAATTAAACTCATAACAATTTTGATACTTTTCTTTGCTCAATCTTATTTGAATTAGATTTTCTTAAACTTTTAGAAGAAAGTGTGGTTCAAGTTATATTTTCTACTTTTACAGACCTTCCCCCTTCTGGTTTTTATGTATTAAGTAACCAAATGCATGGTAACTTGGTTTTTAAGATTTCCTAGCTCTTTTACCTCTCCCATTTTTATGTGAACTTTTACTTTCTTTTCTTTTTTTTTGAGTTGGAACTGACTCTGTTGCCCAGACTGGAGCGCAGTGGCCGCTCCCGGCCCTCCTGGGCTCCGGTGATCCCTCCGCCTCAGCCTTCTGAGTAGCCGGAATTACAGGCATGCACTACCATGTATGGCTGATTTTTTGATTTATTGTAGAGATGAGGTCTCGCGAAGTTGCCCAGGCGGGCCTTGAACCCGCGGGCTCAGGCAATCCACTCACCTCAGCCTCTCAAAGCGCGGGATTACAGGCTGAGCCACTGAGCCCGGCTGAACTTTTACTTTCTAATATATTTTTTCTATTACATTTTGACTCTAGACTTCACACTTTCTTTTCAATATGAGGAGCTATCCTGGAATGGAGTTCTGGATGGTCAGTTTCACATGGTTATTGGTGACCACTTCATTCCCTACAAATCTTACCATGGACTCCTTGCACATACCTTTCTATGGATTGGACTAAACCCTTACCCGTCTCAGCTGCTCTTCTAAAGTTGTCTCTCTATGCCTTTCAGTGAGTACCTATTTATTATTTTGGACCTCTTTTTTCTCAAATTTATCAAATATCTTGTAGTCTTTGCTTTCTCCTGCATACATACTAATAAGATATAGGCATTTTTACTGTGTCTTGTATTTTGAGTTCATGAAGATATCCTGTCAGTTGTTTAGATTTAAGAGATGTTCATGAGTTTTTCTTGTTGTTGTTCTCTATTTCTCTACTTCTTTTATATAGGGAGTTGAAAAAGACTAAAAAATTATGCTGCTACTGCTATTTTCTCAGACTCAATCATATAGCAAGGAAATTGCTTGATTTATATTAATGATTTTACTCATTCCAACATTTCTTCCTTTTTTTCCTCTTTTAATCCTTAACACCCCTTCATATGCCATTTCAACCATCTTAGGCTATCTGAGCAATAGGATCTCAGCAGAACACCAGAACATGGAGGAGCCAGTTAATCACCTTTTGAATTCCAAAATGGTGTTGCAAATCTCTTAAAAAAATCACTGTAGCTTGAAAAAAAGGAAAAAGTATGCTTTCATCTTCTGGAGCATGGTATTTACATTCTAAATTCTAAAGATATTTAAAAGCAAACACCAGATGTGAGAAGAATGCTTGCTGAGTTATGGGCCAGATTTTCTACTTAGATTTGGTAAAGAATTTATAGCTGGGCTGGAAGTGACATTTCAGAAAAGGAAAACAGAATCTAATACCAGGAATCTCTGGGAAGGAACTTTGGTGTGAGCTCTGGGGAGCAGAGTTCCAGTAGAGTATGTATTTTCGGAAATGATGATGTAGAGATGGTATCTATCCTTATTCCCTCACAGAACTCTGATAGAGAATAGCTCTACAAAGGAACCCTTTGCCAACATGTAGTGATAGTAGCCGAGAATTGGCTTCGGTAGGTGCCAGAGGCATGGATAGAGTGCCGAGCTCACTTTCCTGTAGAATGGATAGGAAGAGCAACAGCTCCCCAGTGGCCTTGGAAAGGGCACACCATTTTGTCAAGTTATAGGCAAGCACCCAGAAATCTTTCAGCAGTGATAAGAGGCTACAAAAGAATGACTGATTTAGACTGTACCTGCAGAGTTGAGATGAAATTTTTGTAGAATGTCAGCAGACAGAAGGAAAAAGTCAGGAATCATGCAGTATTAGCATATGTCAGACCTCAGCAGATGTCAATGAATGATCAAACACAAATCCCTAATCTTATTTCACCCCATGGAGGAGAGTTGTAGATGTGAGACCTTGTGTGATTTGGAAACAATGAAATGACTACATATTTTTGTTACCAAAACATGGACTGAGAGAAACAGAAAGAAAATAAATTTCTCTAATACATTCAAAATGTAATAATTTACTCTTTTGTTCTTTGGTGTTCTGCTGAAGCCCTCTTCCCCAGATAGTCTCAGTGAAATAGCAAGTGAAGGGTGGTAAGAACAAAGCAGGGAGAAAAGGGGGAGGAGATTTTGAAATGAATAAATATACTAGTTTAAATTAATGCTTATGACTTGAAAATACCAACTTTCTATATTGAATATTGCAGATAATATTGTTGATATAATTGATATAGTGTGCTGTTTGTATTTTTCTTTAATATATAGAAAATAAAATCTTAGCTATGAACTACAATGAATACAGTAAAATGTTAAATTTTCCCCAATAATTAAAGTTCCATTTTTAAACATCAGCAGTTTTATTGTCTACCTTAGATTTCTTTCAATAGGCTTCTATACTCATAAATAATATAAAATAGTATAGAAATAGAGTTGAAACTCTTCTTCAAGACCCATGATCTCAAAGGTCCAAACTAATTATGTTATAATCCTTGTTTTTCTGACCCAAAGCAGCAGTAGCCATCACTGACAGTTAGTGGGCGCTGTGACACATCAGGATCACTAGTATCATTTCTTTTTTCTTTTTCTTTTGAGTTGGAGTCTTACTCTGTTGCCCAGACTGGAATGCTGTGGCCGCTCCCGGCCACCGCAGCCTCGACCTGCTAGGCTCTGGTGATCCTTTTGCCTCAGCCTTCCAAGTAGCTGGAATTACAGGTGCGCACTACCACGCCCGGCTAATTTTTTGATTTATTGTAGAGATGAGGTCTCACCAAGTTGCCCAGGCGGGTCTCGAACCCGCGGGCTCAGGCAATCCACTCACCTCGGCCTCAGGCTGAGCCACCGAGCCTGGTCACTAGTATCATTTCAACTGAACCTCTTAGACTATGAGAAGAAATGCCCTAAGGGAACCTTCCTGTAGGAGTCAGGAGAAGACTGGCATGAGAGTAATTACTCACCTAATGAAAATGCTACAGTTGTTAAGTCAGACTCACCAGGATCAGAAGTCTTACCTAGTAACAGGCTTAACTAACGATTACAAATACACAAACTGACAAGAGGCCTAAGGAACACAGGGAGAGGAGAGACACACAAGGATGGCTCCTTATATCCTTCCTTTGCCAGATTAGCTATGTGCTCCCTGACCCAGAGTATATGAGTGAGTCTCCGAATGACGTATGTGAAATAGTGTGATACAGCTTGGAGTATTTAATTTATGAAACTTCTCCACTTTAGACACCAGCTTATATCACATCTTCCATAAATTTATAGATTCTGAGTTTATTTACCAAAAGTAAGAGCATCTTTCATGGATAAGAATCTTCTTCCCAACAAATATCACTAGTCTGCTACTGGGAAGGACAGTTATTAGTATATGTTACAAGGAGATAAGACTATGTCGTATGATTTTTCCCCAAAACCTTCACCTGCCAATACATGGATTATAGGAGAGTTTCTTTTACCCCTGTCACCCCAATTGCCTACAGAGACAAATAGCCACTCACACAGACTTTTATTTATAGTTAGCATTGAATATTGAGTGTGTACTCATTTCTCTGTAGAAAAAGACCTTTATACTAGCAAGAATCCTCAAAACAACAGTCCTGCAACACCTCAATACACACCTACACAAACACACAGTATTATCTCACAGAAACCCAGAATTTTCATTCTATTTAGATTGTATAGCTTTTTCTCTTTTTAGCGGTTATATGACTGAAGAATTCCAATTTCCCAGACAAGCCTCAGAAACGGTCCTGTCTAAGCCTTCTTTTTAATTTTTAAAATGCCTTGGGACGTAGTCCTGGGTTCCTTCCTTGTGGTTTCTTATCCAGTCCCAAATACTATCAATATGTAACTGAAACAATCATTTCTATAATTTCCTTCTGAGCTTCAGATTGATATATCAACTGCCTTCTGCATTTTGTACCTCTGCTTGAAGACCTGATATGTATATCCAACAACATATTAATCATAGGTGCGTACACACACACACAATCACACACACACACACACACACACACACACACACACATTTTCTTCTCTACCTCAAATTTGTTCTTTTTTTTTGCCAATATTTTCCATTTCAGTTAATGCCACCATTCATCTTTTCTGTTGTTAACATCAAAAATACAAGAATTATGGCCGGGCTCTGTGGCTCAGCCTGTAATCCCAGCACTTTGGGAGGCCGAGGTGAGTGGATTGCCTGAGCCCGTGGGTTCGAGACCCTCCTGGGCATCGAGACCTCATCTCTACAATAAATCAAAAAATCAGCCGGGCGTGGTAGTGCATGCCTGTAATTCCAGCTACTTGGAAGGCTGAGGGGGAAGGATCGCCGGAGCCCAGCAGGTTGAGGCTGCGGTGGCCAGGAGCGGTCACTGCACTCCAGTCTGGGTGACAGAGTGAGACTCCAACTCAAAAAAAAAAAAACAAAAAATACAAGAATTATAACCGAGTCTTTTTGTTTACTCATCTTTCACATTTAATTCATAAGCAAGCCTGGTTCATTCTCTGCCATCATATCTTTGCTTAATCTTCATTGTTAGTACCTTGTAAAAAGGCACTCATTTACCTTCATTTGAACTATGACAATGATTTCCTTCGACTCTTGCCCCATAAACTCCTTTTGTAAGACTATGGCAAAAATGATCTCTTATCTGTATTGTGATAAGTTGAATCATGTCTTGCTCCACCAAAAAAAGACACCTCTAGGACTTCAGAATGTGAAGATGTCATTAGTTAAGACAAAATCATAATGAAGTAGGATGGGCCCCTGTTTCAATATTTCCTTAAAAGAAGACTTGGAGACACAGGGAGAACACCAAAAGAAGATATAAGCAGAGATTGGAAATCGTGCTGCCACAAACCAAGAAATGTCCAGTCCTACAAGAAGCTGGAAGAGAATCCTTCCCTTAAAGGGCTAGGAGTGAGTATTGCCTGGTTGACACTTTGATTTCAGACTTCTAGCCTCTAGAACTGTGAGAGACTAAACTTCTGTTGTTTTCAGCCTCTCCATTTGTGTACATTGCTACACTAGCTGCAGGAATCGAAGACACTTTTAAATCAGATGTTACTTCTAACTCCAATCAGGATGGCCATCATCCATAACTCAAAACACCACAGATGCTGGAGAGGATGTGAAGAAAATGGAACACTTCTACATTGTTGGTGGGAGTGTAAACTAGTACAGCTTCTGTGGAAACTGTATGGTGATTCCTGAAAGATCTAAAAATTGACCTTCCATGTGACCCCTCAATTTCCCTACTGGGAATATACCCAGAGGAACTCAAATCACTCTATGAAAAAGATACTTGCACATGCATGTTTAATGCAGCATTATTTACAATAGCAAAAACATGGAACCAATTGTGCTGCCCATCGAAAGAGGACTGGATAAAAAAATGCAGTACAGCCGGGCTCAGTGGCTCAGCCTATAATCCCGCGCATTTGGGAGGCTGAGGTGAGTGGATTGCCTGAGCCCGTGGGTTCCAGACTCGCCTGGGCAGCGAGACCTCATCTTTACAATAAATAAAAACATCAGCAGGGCGTGATAGCGCATGCCTGTAATTCCGGCTACTCGGAAGGCTGAGGCGGAAGGATCGCCGGAGCCCAGCAGGTCGAGGCTGCGGTGGCCGGGAGCGGCCACTGCACTCCAGTCTGGGCGACAGAGTGAGACTCCAACTCAAAAAAAAAAAAAAATGTGGTACATATACATAATGGACTAGTATATAGCCATAAAGAAGGACAACATTATGAACTTCCCAGCAACTTGGATGAACTTAAAGTCGATCATACTGAGTGATCTATCATAGAAACAAAGAACTGAGTACCACATATTCTCATGCACAAGCAAACCCCGAACACTTTTAATACTATAAGAAAGAAATTGGCAGTAGTGGGAAACTGTCTGGGGAGGGGGGAGGTCACAACTCATCAATAAGTGTGCCTTTTCTCAAACTATGTGAAGTGGGGATCAAAGTGAGGCCCGAATTTTACTGATACACGACTATTTGTATACCTAACCCTGAATTGTACCCCATATGTTTGAAATAAAAAAAGAAAAAGAAAAAAAAAAATACCACTGACTTAATGTCAGCCTATCATAATTGCTTGGGCTTTATCATCTCATTTCTTTTGTTATTTTTTTCTTTTTGAGTCAGAGTCTCACTCCATCGCCCAGGCTGGAATCCAGTGGCACACTCACAACCACCACAACCTCGACCTGCAGGGATCAGGTGAACCTTATGCCTCAACCTTCTAAAGAAGTAGCTGGAACCACAGGTATGTGCCACCATGCCTAGCTAATTTTTTGATTTATTGTAGAGATGATAAAATTGTCCAGGTATCTCCAAATTGCCCAGGTTGATCTTGAATCCTTGAGCTCAGACAATTCTCTTGCCTCTGCCTCTCAAAGTGCTAAGATTACAAGTGTAAGCCACCATGCCCGGCTTATCTCATTTCTTTCTATTCGTCCAAACGACTCTTGTTCAGTACACTCCAACCACAATAGACTCTTCTCTTTTCTTCTTCCACAGACCAATTCCTTTATTTCCTCAGGGTTTTCAACTTTGCCAGTCCTGGATATTTCTCAGACTTTTTCTATGGCAAGTTGCATCTCATTTAGGTCTCAGCTCAAATTGCATGTCTCTAGAGAAGCCAACTCAGACGGTTCTGTATTAAGCACCTTCTTATTCATTATCCCATTATTTTATTTTAACTAGGAAAGATAGATTTATTAAAGGAAAGATACATTGTGATGGACACAATGGGTAGAACAACAGCAATAGCGCTTGCTTTCTGCTTCAGTTTACTTATTTTATAGTAATTTTTTGCTATACAATATCATTTTGTTCATTAACTCTTTGTCCTCCTAGGATAGAATGGACAGGAAGATTATTTCTCTTGTTTAATATCATATTCCTAGAATATGGTAGGCATTCAATAAATGCTTGCTAGATGGCTGAATAAAATATTTTTTGTAATAATTCTAAAGGAAAGAATTTCCTTTGAAGATTACTGTCATTAGAAAGATCAAGAAATTCATTTCTGAGGGTGACTGGCAATAGCAGTCTCTCTTCTTTATCCTATAATTTCTTTTCTATTAGTTTCTATTTGTTTTTATATCATTTTGCTTTTTTGGAAACATTTTTTTCTCCCTAGTTCTTGATATTATTGTCTTGAAATTTTCAGATAGTTAAATTTTGGATAATTGCATTATATATTGCCAATTTGCCTATTTTTTAAATGTATCTACTTATCCATAGTTTTTCTTTTCTTTTATATTTGAATCACATTCCCCAAGTACAAATACACACACACACACACACACACACACACAGACACACACACACACACACACACACACACACACACACACACACACACACGTTGTGCGCGTGATGTAAAGTGACAAACTGTGCTATTTATCTGGGACTGAGGAGTTTTACTAACCAAACTATGACTGTCTTGGGAAAACTGGAGTGATGGGTCACTCTGGTGAGCTGAGTATATTGTTTTTGTCTCTGACATAAATACATTATATTATCATTTCTAGGCATTCATAATAATTATGACTCCATCTCACAATTATATGAGATAGATTTTATTATTGTCCCCACGGTTCAAATAAGAATTAAAGAGCAGTAGCTATATGTCCTATACTATACAATTAAACTCTGCCAGAGCTTGAGTTTAAACCTAATTTTGTCTATTTTCAGAGTCTGAGATCTTTAGATTGTATAAGAATAGATGGATTCCAAATAAAATGATTAATCATTAAATATGACCTAATGAAAATATACCCAGCAGACAAGTTTTGTGGACTGTGCGTTTTTAAAATTTGTGCTAGCATTACTTGTTATCTATTTATAACTGTCTCATTTACACAAAATTGAGAAATAATATTTTATAAAATCTACCTAAAATTAAGTTATTTTTAGAATTGTTCTTTTTCTGAAATATGTACACATCTTTTCAAACTACTACAACAATGTTCCATTTAAAAAGTCAAGTATAATTAAATAAGAACTTCATATCTGATTTTATCATATAAGTTGCTTGACTCCTTAAGGTAAAAAAAAAAATCATATATTTCTATCCATAATGCTACCTAGAACCTGACTGTTAAAAAATGAGTTGCTTAAAGGTATATGTCATAAATTGAATAATTTAGACTACTGCTACATTGCCTGTATGTTTTAGGAACACATAGATACATCTTGAAACAGATGAATAGAAAGTAGTAGAAGTCAAATGGTATATTTCATAGCACCCCTTAGTGATCATAAATTTCTTAAACACTTAATAAAATTGAAGAAAATGTTCTGTACCATTAATATCTTAAACATAAATGCCATTTATACGTGGTCCAAATAGCACAAACATGAATTCAATAACCATAGGTTATATTTAAAGATTCAAATTACATATTTTAAGCAATTTAAAATTCATAGCATTATTGCATATTTCAGTCTACCTTTCTTGGAAGAAAATGTTTCCCATGGTGGTTCACACAAGGTTATATTGTCAGCAAGAACATGGCCTCTGTGTCCAGATAGTCTGTGGCAGAATCCCAGTTCTGCCAACTGTGAAATATGTAGCCAAGAGTAAGTTATTTAACTTCTCAATGTTTCAGATTACCTGTCTTTATGGTTCCTGTTCCTTCTGGTGGTAGATTAAATGAATTAACATCAACAAATCACTTAGGACTGTAACTGACATAGTTTACGCATATGTCACTTTACATATAGTCTTTGATTTTCTAATGAACGTAGAGATTCTATTTTGATTTTGTATAGTATAGGCTTTATTTTAGTATTTTGCACACTTCAAAATATCTCAAATACATAGATGAAATTAGAACTTAGACAATAAATGGACTTGTATTTCTTGACTGAGGCTGACCATCAATATTCACTTTGTTGATTCTAAATTGAAATAAAAGTTACTATTTCTCTGTTAAGTATATAGCTGACATGCTTATGGAAAGAACTGTTACTATGTCCCAGAGGTACAGCAGTCAGCAAAAAGGTTCTTAGTACTGTTAGCCTGAGGAATGTATGTCTCTAACAGATTGCCAGGAAAGATTAACTGCTGCAGGTAGAACAGCTGCTGGTTCAAACAATTTTGATCTTTTTATATCTTGTGTTCATTCCGTTTCCAGGTGGAATTGGCCCACTTGTTAAGGAGAGCCGCAGGTAGCCCAGCTGCCGGTTCAAAAGTCTGGTCTTCTATATGTTTTGTTCATTGTGTTTTGACATAGAATTGGCCCAGTTGTTTTTGGAAAGCCCCCAAGGGAAAGTTTTTACAAAATAGTTTCATAACCTTTTCAAGGAGACAAATATACCTCCCATTTTTACTTCCGTTGGCAAGTAAAATAGGCCATTCAGGAAACCCCCTTGTAGAACTTTAGCCTTAAAATACATTCAAGAGAGTACTAGGCAGTTCAATAATGTAATCAGGAAATGGGTAAATATGAAGACTTTTATACTCAACTTTTTATTTTTATTTTTTCAAATGGGGCATTTGACCACGACAGTGGAGATCCCAGCATTTGTTTTTGTATAGGAAGATGTTTTGAGCACATAAAACACTGAAAGGAAATCATTTTGTGAAAGCATACTTTGGAGAGAATTAATTGATCTTTACTCCAGAACCTTTCCAAACCCATAGCACTGTAAAAGAGCATTAGGGTTGTGTATGTCATAATCTTTCAAGCACTTTAAATTATAAAAAATGTATATTTTATATGTGCATAATAATGTCCAGATGCAACATACAGTTGCATGTTATTAAGGTAAAAAAAGCATCTGCTTTTTTGTTTTTAGTTTCTAGACATTTTCAAACCCAATTATGAATTTCATGACCCATCTCCAATGAATTAAAGACACATGCAAAATTTTTTTCTTAATGGCTAGAGAAATAACTGTTTAGTACATTTATTGCTCTTTCTGGAAAATTACTAAACTGTAATAAATTGATATACACATTTCTTACCTACATTAAAATCCTTAGCTGAATCAAATATCATTTATATTTTTGTTTTGCTTGGTAGCTTTGTACTTCTCAAATAGTAAACCTCATCTAAACACTTTGTGACAAGAAATATACAGTGAAAGTCTAATTAAAAAAAAATTTAGTACTATAAAATAGAATACATGTAGCCTGTTAGTACATTAGTTTTCAAAAGAAAATTTATTATTTTTAGTGGTTAAATTAATATTCCACCATAAAAGTAGAGGAAAAGGTGATGAAATATGATATTTTGTTCCATAACTGTTTTGAATACCAGTATATACCTGAGACACAGCATATGATATAGAATGAAGTTTCAATAGTCATTAAGGCAATTAATAAGCAAGTAAAATTATCCTAATTTATTTTTAATCGTCTCCTTAATATAGGAATTACTTACTGTGTAGGTAAACATCTACCCCTAGAGATACTATTAGATAAAAATCTATTTTTATAGTTCTAAGATTTTTTAGTAACACACCTGAGAGAGTTAACCTAATTTTCTGGTAAATGAGCTAGGGGGTGCTGATTTATTTAAAAATATTAGCAGCCAGGCTCGGTGGCTCAGCCTGTAATCCTGCGCCTTTGGGAGGCTGAGGTGAGTGGATTGCCTGAGCCCGCGGGTTCGAGACCTGGGCAGCGAGACCTCATCTCTACAATAAATAAAAAAAAATCAGCCAGGTGTAGTAGCGCATGCCTGTAAATCCGGCTACTTGGAAGGCTGAGGTGGAAGGATGGCGGGAACCCAGCAGGTCGAGGCTGCGGTGGCCAGGAGCGGCCACTGCACTCCAGTCTGGGCGACAGAGTGAGACTCTAACTCAAAAAAATAAATAAATAAATAAAATAAATAAAAATAAAAATATTAGCAATAATGTTTTAGAAATGGCAACATAGCTGGCATTGAATTAGTACTGTTGCAGATAACAATTGCAAACACTGTGCAAAATATACATTAACTCTTCAAAGGTACTGAAGGATGGACAAAGCAAGCACATATTAACAGAGAATCAACCCTTGAAAGAATAAAACCACATGCACGGGATTATGTGATATTTTCCCAAAGTCACTTCTCCATCATTGTAGCATTGGACACAAATTGGATTATGAAACAAAAATGTTCCGGTTGTACTGACTTGAGGTGTCAGAGGAGAGAGTTTGGAGATTTCGGAATGGTTGAAAATTGAAGGGAGAAGCCAGTCACAGTGACTCATGCCTGTAATCCCAGCACTTTGGGAGGCAGAGGTGAGAGGGTTGCCTGAGTCCACAGGTTCGAGACCAGCCTGGACACCAAGGAAAGACCTCATCTCTACAATAAATAAAATAAAAATTAACTGGGTGTGGTGATGCATGCCTGTAGTTCTAGCTACTTGGAAGACTGAAGCGGAAAAATCACTTGAGCCCAGCATGTCAATGGCAGTGGCCATGAGCATGGCACTGCACTGCAGCTTGGGCGATGGAGACTGACTCAAAAATAAAATAGAATAAAATAAAATAAAATAATAAAATAAAATAGAAAAAGAAAATTGAAGGGAGAATACAGGAAAGAAGGGAGTCTTAAAATCTGTGCATCAACTCTCTCCCAATCTTTGCTTGACTCTGAATTTAATGTCTTTGGATTTCCTGCATGTGCTTGTCAGTCTGGACTACTACAACAAAACACCATAGATTGGGTGGCTTAACCAGCATAAATTTATTTCTCATAGCATTGGTGGTTGGGAAACCTAAGATTAGAATGTCCGCAAGGTCAGTTCTGGTGAGGGTCCTCTTCCTAGTTTGCAGATGGCCATTTCCTTATTTTCAACATAAAATTTAGGGGAGACACAGAAATTCAGTTCATGCCACTGCTAGGAGGTAGCTGGAAAGCTAAAAAGAACTAGGCAAATATTTTAACTAATATACTAGAAACAAATTTAGCTATTTAAGTTTTGCCAACTTAGATGGACTTCATAAACAGATCTACAACATCCAATATTAAAATAAAGCCTCTACACATTCTTGATGATCACTCAGTACTTTACCTGTTTGCCAGAACAATAATCAAGTTTCCTTAGAGAATATAACAGATCTACAACATCCAATATTAAAATAAAGCCTCTACACATTCTTGATGATCACTCAGTACTTTACCTGTTTGCCAGAACAATAATCAAGTTTCCTTAGAGAATATAACAGAACCACAGGATCTAGAGGGTACCATCCAGAAAGTCCACTGTAAATGAAAAGTCACCAGGCATGGGAAGGACAAAAAAATGTGATGCACAGTTAAGAAAAAAACAGTCAGTAAGAACAGACATTAAAATGACTCAGATGCTGGCATTAGTAGAAACATACTTTAAAGCAGGTATTACAAATATGTTCAAAGATTTAAAGGAAAAGACAGTCATAATGAGTAAATAGATGAGAAATCACTTGCAAAATGGAACTAACTACAGGAGAAGGTAAGTACAACCTTTCATAAGCTTATCACAAAGACATACTTCTCTTTATAGTCCTTTTCTAATCAAGATCTCTCCTGTTTCTATCTACACTTTGACAAATGATTTGATGTTTGATGGCTAATTAATTTGTAGGACTGCAAATGGTCAATCAACTGAACAAAATTTTCTGAAAAAAGCTCTGCAAAGGTACCAGCATATCAGTCAAGAACACTTGAACACACACACACACACACACACACACACACACACACACACACACCTTAGTCACATCAATGCATTCTAATACAAAGTGATTTTGGCTCTAACAGCTTACATTTCAGCTGGGACAACTGACTTTAATTGAGCTAAAAGTTATTAGGCAGAGAATGAAGTCAAATTTAAAGTTCCTGGTATCAGAGTAGTTCTGTACATTCATTTTATTAATACACAAATATACATTCAAATTAAAGTTTTTTACTTTACATATATATACATTTGGCAAAGTTATTAATCTTTCCAAAGTTCAGTTTCTTCTGTAAAATTGAGAAAATTAGTTTCTGTCTCATTAATTTGAGAAAAATTAAATGAGATAATATGTGTAAAAATCTAGCATACCTTCTGTAATAAAGTATTCAATAAATGCTAGCTATCATCACTACTGTTATCAACATAGTTCTTTGCATTAGGATATTTAAGATTATAGTTAGTATTATGTGTGAAATTCTCAGTACATAGGGAAAAGCTGCATCTGTTTCTTTCAATAAATTGGCTTGAAATGTGCATTTTTATAGTAGGTAGACTAGAGAAATTTTGATAGCTGTATAAAGATATACAAAAATATAGCAAATCAATTTCAAATCAAAGCATGCCTTCTTTAAAGGAGAATTTTTATTGTTTTTTAAAAAAATGTCACACTATGCTTTCTTCAGCACACTTTTGTGTCCTTGACCTCAAGACAAAATTTATATTCATATTCTACTGGTTGAGGTAATAGATACACAAAATTTGAGTAAAACAGAGAGAAAATTTACTTTCAACTTTTGGGATTAGAAAGATGGAAGTATATATATATATATATATATATATATATATATATATAATATAAATAGATAGATGGATAGATATGCATACACACATATATGCATTATATATATATGCATATATATATATATATATATTACATATATGAGAGGGGACTCCTCAAAACCAGAATTTATTTATAAAAAATTATTTTTTCTTACATGTGAACTTCAGTCACCTTCAAAGTACTCTTTGATAAAATACACCTATTCAGACACGTTTTCCACAGCACAAAACAGTTTTTGAACTCATCAACTTTGATGCCTTTTAGTACTTCCTGCTGTTTTTTTTTTTGTTTCACCTCTCTCTCACAGGGTAAAACATTTCCCTTTAAGGACTTTTTTCATCCAGGGAAACAAAGAGAATAGTTGCTTGTGGTGAGATCTGGTGAATAGGGAGAATGGGGCGTGGGGGTCATGTCATTTTGGGCAGAAACTGCTGAACACTCAGTGTAGTGTGGACAGGTGTGCTTGTAAATCACCCATTATGAAATGGGCAGATGCGTTGAAAGAATTAAAAAAAATATTCGCTGAAGCCTCTCATAGACTCTCACAAGAGTGCTAGCTGGTATAGTGATGTCAATGGGTTTCTGGAACACTTACCTAGCACGGGAAGCCTGTACTGCAAAGAGTTCGCTTCCAATAATAATTCCGATTTTTTGGGGTCCCCCTAGTAAATGTGCATTATAATATAAGTAATCTATATTCCATATAGATATTTGTTATATTATATTGCATATAAATATTTATAGTACACACTGCTGTGTTGTACATTTTTTCATTATTTAGTTGGCATAAATAGTTGTTTTAGAAAAAATCTCATAGAATGAAAACAATATTTTAACTGTGGGTTGCCTGTAGGTGGTTAGAATATGATGAGGATAGGTACATACTGGGATGGTAGAATGTCTCAACCTATTAATAGAACAGATAATAGGATTTTAGAAATACTGTAGATATTTTTTCTTTTAATTGTAGAACTAAAAGATGCTCTATTAATTTAAAATTTATAAAGATAAAATCTGTATGACTTGAGATTGTTAAGTACTTATATTGAAGATTCCATAACCTTGCTTCTAAATTCCTCATATTTTTGATAATTGCAGTAGCATTTACATGCATTTATGAGATTTTTTTCAATGCATTATTTTTATCTTCAGGCTTTACTTGAAAAAAGGCGATGGTGAATTTTTGATGATTTAGTATGTGTTGTTGAAGAGGTGTTAACTGAATAATTAAATAATATTTGGAAAAAAAATTTAGCCACTGCTCCTCTTCAATTGCTCTTATAGAGTTTTAAGAGCTGCTCTCTGACACAATACTGCCATTTCTGTTAACTTCAACATACAGTTTAACAGGAAAAATATAATTTTGTTTTATACACTGTTATGAGTTATTTTATGGGCTTTTTCTTTCAGTTTGTAGAGTAAAAATCAACAGAAGATAGAAATTTTGCATTACAGATAATAAATTGAAAATGTACCAAAATGTCTCGGTCGACAGTTTTGTCCCTAAGCCTGCCTGTATTTGATGTTTTTGATAGTTTTATGCGATATTTGAGCATTAGAGAATTTAACTAGTGAATTCAATTGCAGTAGAGGCATGCTGTCTCAGTTTATATCCTGAAGCATGAAGACTAATTACCTTTAGTTTATTTAGATAGCTACTAGTAGCATAATTGGTCATAAAGTTCTATAGTCCTTTTCAAAATTCAGACATGATATTTGACTCAAGAGCCTCCTGCATCAGTGATTTCCATTAGCAGACACCGTTTTTGTTTGGGAAACAAACCCATTCTTTACTACATTTGCATGTATAAAGTTTATTTATGTTTACCTTCCCTTATTGAAACAGATAAATTTTGTAGGACAGTAAAGAAAAGGCACTTTTTTGTTGTAGAATATCTAATTTGCTTTGAAAAATAATCCACAGACTCCATTAACTAAAAAACCGAAATATTAATCTCAGTTATTGTGTATAATGAATATTTCACCTTTTTTTTTCTACATCTGACTATTTCTGACATACCTTTCACAATTCTTTTAGGAAATGACCATGTCTCTTCTTTTCTCAAAGGAAGTGGTTGCTATTATATAGAAACTCCACGCATTTATACTACATTGATGAGGCCTTCCCACCCCCTGCTATAAATAGTTTTTCTTTTCTTTTTTTTTTTTTTTTTTTGAGTTGGAGTCTCACTCTGTCGCCCAGACTGGAGTGCAGTGGCCGCTCCCGACCACCGCAGCCTCGACCTGCTGGGCTCCGGCGATCCTTCCGACTCAGCCTTCCAAGTAGCCGGAATTACAGGCATGTGCTACCACGCCCGGCTGATTTTTTGGTTTATTGTAGAGATGAGGTCTCGCTGCCCAGGCGGGTCTCGAACCCGCGGGCTCAGGCAATCCACTCACCTCAGCCTCCCAAAGGCATGGGATTACAGGCTGAGCCACCGAGCCCGGCTTATAAATAGTTTTTCAATAAAGGAAGTGGTACTTTCTCAATCTAGAATTTCTCCTAAATTATACTTCAAATCCTATGCTTTCCAAACTTCTCTGGAATTTTACTATAATCAATTATTCTCAATTCTTTGCATAATTAAGTTCTTTTTTTACAACTGTGCTATTCCCATCAATATTTACACATGGTCTAATCTCTCTTGCTTAAAATATTAAAAATACAATTTTTATTAGAAACTACACTTAGTTCCAGATAACATATTATCTCCTTTCTCTCCTTTTGGCTTACTTATTGGATTTCTCACTCACTGCTCAAGTCACTCAAATCTGAATTTGCTTTTACTACTTCACAGAAATCATCTCCTTGTTCAATATTCATTTTTCTACATTTCTATATTTAACAAATGCTTTTCAATGTTCTTTATTGTTGATTTTTAAAATTAATTGTTCTGGGCTTCTGAATTGTATGAGCCAGCACTCTCCCCTTTAACACTTTATCTCTCTGGCTACTATTTCTAATTTCCTTGTATAATCCACCTCTTCTATATGCAAAGTTCCTCTAGAATTATTCCTACAGTCCTTTTCTTCTATAGATTTTTTTAAAGCAATCATATACACATTTATGACTTCAACTGCAGCTGTAAAAATAATCTAAATATAAGTGTATTCTTTGACACTAATTGGGTAGGAAGAAATATTTAACTGAATAATCAAATAAATAGAGTTGTAGGTCTCAATTCAAAGCATGTCAGTGTGCACTTTAAAATTCTTCACTTCTTAAAATTAAAACCCCTTTGACATGAAGCTACTTTTTTTTCCTCTCGGAGAAAATAATTTGAAATCACCTAGAGTGTTTAATTTTTAAATATATTTAAAAAAATTTACTTCCCAAAAGAAAAAGAATGAAAAACTCGTCTTCATTTTCCCTACTAAATATATGAATAGACCACATAAAATTGGGTATAAATATATGAAGAGTCTCTTAATCAAGATACTTTATGTCAAGGGAATTTTTTTTTATTATAACGATGTGGGGTACAATACAGGATTAGGTAGACAAACGTTGATTATGCAGGTACCCTTGTTGGTGAGGTATGCCCCTAGCTCCCCTACCAGTTTCCCTCAACTGCCAATCCCACCTCCCTCCCTTGAAAGTTTCCAATACCTCCAATCCCTTTCTTATAGTATTTTAATTATTCAATGTCTGCTTATGAGTAAGAACATACGGTACTCTGTTCTTTGTTTCCATAATTGATCACTGAGTATGATCGACTCTAAATCCATCCAAGTTGCTGTGAAGTCCATATGTTTGTCCTGCTTGATGGTTGCATAGTATTCCATTGTGTATATGTACCACATTTTTTTTCCAGTCCAGCTGCGATGGGCAACATGGTTGGTTCCATGTTTTTGCTATTGTGAATAGAGCTTCAACAAACATATGTGTGCAGGTATCTTTTTTGTAGAATGATTTGAGTTCCTCCAGGTATATTCCCAATAGGGGAATTGCTGGGTCATATGGAAGGTCAATTTCTAGTTCTTTCAGAAATCTCCTCACTGTCTTCCAAAGAGGTTGCACTAGTTTGCGTTCCCACCAGCAGTGTAGAAGCATTCCTTTTTCTCCGCATCCTCTCCAGCATCTGTTTTTTGGTTTTATTAATGATGGCCATTCTTACTGGGGTTAGGTGGTATCTCAACGTGGTTTTGATTTGCATTTCTCTGATGATGAGTGAAGCTGAGCACTTTCTCATGCGTCTGTTGGCTGCCAATATATCTTCTTCTGAGAAGTGTCTATTCATGTCTTTTGCCCACTTTTTAATGAGGCTTTTTGTTTTTTTCCCTTTTGGTGTGTTTGAGTTCCTTGTAGATCGTAGATGTTAGACCTTTTTCAAATATACAGTTGGCAAATGTTTTTTCCCATTCTGTGGACTGTCTCCCTGCTCTCTTATGGTTTCTTTTGCTTTGCAGAAGCTTGTTTGTTGAGGTCCCACTTGTCTGTCTTATTTCTTAAGGTATGGGCATTTAGGGTTCTGAATAGGAATTGGTTGCCAGTTCCAATTTCCATAAGGGTGTCTCCTGCATTTTCTAACATTCTTATAGTTTGAGTTTTTACGTTTAGGTCTTTGATCCATTTAGAGTAAAATTTTGTGTATGGTTATAGGTAGGTATGCCTAAGGAATTTTTAATTGTCATACCCGGGAAATATAATGTCCACTCACATTTCAACCCTATGTGAACCTTCAAATTTAGATTTATTGCTAATTTTAAAACAGTGATAGGAGTTTAAAATATCACTTTTATTCCTCTTAAATATGAGCATGTAGAAGTTTGTCCAAAATTTTGGTTTAAAATGTAAAATGTAGCAGTATATAAGATCAGAGATAAATAAATATTTGACATATAAATAATTAGTGAAGTTGAATCCTATTGGATCTGTATTTTCTTAAATGCAAATATAGAATAACATAACTCTTTTTAAAGGTCTTTTTTATGATAAAGAAAATAGTTTTTGAATTAGATAAACCTGGTTTGAATTTCATCATTGCTTAATATCAAGAATTTTTATGATGACTCCTTTGACTCCTATTTTTGAGTGATATCAGTTCTACATATCATTAATTTGGAGACCATGAGGTGTTCTACAAATTTATTTAGGAATAACCCGAATAATTTGCATTAAATCACTAGTATTGCGCCTAGCTAATATTAGAAGCTTACTAAATCTGTTTTTCTTGACTTTCTCATCTCAATGCTTTTCCTCTCTTCTACTCTAAGATGTCATTTAATGCCAACATGTTCCATTCCTCTGCCCTTTTTCTCTCTCTTTCTCATCTTTATTTAATATATCTTTTATAGAGTACCAACAGTTATCCACTAAGATATTAAGTGACAACATAATAATTATTTTGTGACCTCATCAAAGAGGAGTTTAAGATAATGCTAGATGAGAATCTTTCTGAAAATACCGGTTAAAGGGTTCAGATTATGATGTTAGAAATAGATAAATTTCTCCTTGATTATTACAACTTCGGTCAAGCTGTATTATATTTCTAAGACTTTGTGTAAACAGTCAAAATTGAAATTAAAACATTTGTGAATTGCTTGTGATGTTCACAATATTTGGCATATATATAATAAAGCAATCAATACATGCTAGCTATTCTTTTCATTGTCACCCCCAAACTTCTAGATTCATGATATATCTGACAACTTTTTATTCAATCTATTTATGTGGACTGATCATAATGCAAATAGAAAGTTCTGGATGTGCATAGATATTTGTATAATTTTAATGTCATGCTTATAATCAGTGTTTCTGAAAGCTTTTAAGAAATAAATACTTTTAGCCAGGCTCGATGGCTCAGCTTGTAATCCCACACCTCTGGGAGGCTGAGGTGAGTGGATTGCCTGAGCCCGCGGGTTCGAGACCTGCCTGGGCAGTGAGACCTCATCTCTACAATAAATAAAAAAATCAGCCGGGCATGGTAGCGCATACCTGTAATTCCAGCTACTCGGAAGGCTGAGGTGGAAGGATCGCCGGAGCCGAGCAGGTCGAGGCTGCAGTGGTCGGGTGCAGTCATTGCACTCCAGTTGGGCGACAGAGTGAGACTCCAAATCAAGAAAAAAAAAAAAAAAAAAGAAATAAATGCTTTCCATAATATCTGAATAAAGTCAAGTTTTATTTCCCTAGATTTAAGGATTTAATAAATGAAACTCTGAAAGTCCTAGAGAGATTTAGCTAAGGTCTGCTTTTTAAAGTCTGTACCAATTCCCTTATTTGGTTTGATTTATCATAGTCTGGGATTTTATACCTCTCTACTTACAAAATTAAATTAAATTGCTTAACCTGCCCTCATTGTCCTATCTCAGTCTCCCTGCTCAGTGGACTTGTAATATTATTACTTATTCAGTCTTACCTTTCCAATTAAAAACAAAAAAAGGGTTTAATTAAGTTTTAAATTAAATAAGAGATTATAAAATATGTACATTTTATTATTTCATATGTTTTCCACGGTTTGTATGTTCAAAATGAAATTTCCAGGGATGCTTTATATCACAAGCAATACTCTGATCCATTAAACAAATGAAAACTATCTTACATTGTTATTTCCTTTGGGAGCTCATTGATTTGGTATTATCCTTTTATTTGAGATAAAATATCTTTACTTTTTTTTAATTTTTGAAGATATGGGGTACAATTCAGAGTTAGGTATACAAATATTCATTATGCAGGTACCGTTGTTGATGAGCTGTGCCCCTCCTTCCTCTGGCAGTTTCCCTCAGCTGCCAACCCCTCCCCCTTCTCCTGGCAGTTTCTCATTACTGTCAATACCTTTCTTATAGTATTATAATAATTGTTCAAGGTCTGCTTATGAGTAAGAACATATGGTACTCTGTTCTTTGTTTCTGTGATAGATCACTGAGTATAATAGACTCTAAATTCATCAAAGTTTCTGGGAAGTTCATATGTTTTTGTCCCTCTTTATGGCTGCATAATATTCCATTGTGTATATGTACCACATTTTAAAAATCCAGTCCAGCTTTGATGGGCAGCATAGTTGGTTCCTTGTTTTTGCTATTGTGAATAGAGCTGCAGCAAACATGCCTGTGCAGGTACCTTTTTGGCAGAATGACTTGAGCTCCTCCGGGTATATTCCTAATAGAGAGATTGCTGGGACACATGAAAGGTCAATTTCTACTTCTTTCAGAAATCACCACACTGTTTTCCAAAGAGGTTGCCTGTTGGGAGCCAGCCTTGGAGGCCCACCTGATTGACAGGGTCCTGGTGGGCCGAAGACCCCGGGCTGCAGGGTGAGCCCGGGAAGCTGAGGCCCTTTTGTCTTCCACCTTTGCTGTTTGGTACCGCAGAAGAATTCTGTGCAGTGGTGGAAGAAGAAAATGGCATGTTTATGCGAAGTACGCACAGCTAACCTGAGAATGTCATGGTTCATTTTTCCATTTTCCCACTATGCCGCTTGGCCTTTTCTAACATATGCAAGGGTTAAACTCTGAAGCACATCAAGAATGCTTTCTTTCACTTGGTTATAAGTTACTAAATATTGCTGAAGTAATACATGATATAAGTATATTCACTCCTTATTTGATTAGAATTATGTAGTTTAGTGTTTAGATATAAGGTTTTTTAGAAGCACAAGTTTATAGTAAGTTCATTATGAATTCATTATAAGTTCTAACACTTATATAGGAGTTATGTAGGTGATTTATAACACTGTTTTCACTGACTTAGGATAAAGATTATCTTTAAGGTTTTTACTTAATTCAATAGTTAAAACTCTAAGTTAACATTTATAAAGTGGGTTTTCACTGAACTCATAATATACTAATCAGACACTTTTATGATAACTTAGCTAAAGACAGAAAGCAAACTTGGGGACCTGGGAAACATTACTAAAAGCCTCTTTTGAGTTCTCTTTAGAAATAAGCACTGCAGGATAAGAGAAAAGTAACGGAGACACCGGAACAAGAAAGGCGATTACAAGCTCTGAAGGTCATAAAGCCCCAGAAGGAAAACTACTGCTACATGAAGAACTTTACACTGGGAAACTTTCTGGAGACAGTTCAAGGACTGTAATTCAGAACTTTGGACTAAAACTATCATCTTTGACCTTATGAATAAGACTCGTCTGAATGTTTACAGGGTTCTTGGCTTGCTTGTTGCTAAGACCACTAGATGGCGGTAACTTGTAGAGGATATGTACATGAAGGAATTTTCTTTGTCTTGCCCCTTTATGAATGGTATAAAAGCTCTGTGTTAACTAACATTAAATTGTTATCTGTTCAAGAAGCAGGTGTCCGGGTATAATATTTTCATCCTTCACCTACCCGTCTCTCCTTCAAGAAATCTCACGAACCTTGTAGGGCTGGACCCCCGCAGTTGCCCTTGTTTGGATTTCTACCAGCAGTGTAGAAGTGGTTCCTTTTTCTCTGCATCTTTGCCAGCATCTGTTGTTGTTTGTTTTATTAATGGTGGTCATTTTTACTGGGGTTAGATGGTATCTCAGTGTGGTTTTGATTTGCATTTCTCTGATGATGAGTGAGGCTGAGCACTTTTTCATGTGTCTGTTGGCTGCCCATATATCTTCTTTTGAGAAGTGTCTGTTCATGTCTTTTGCCCACTTTTTAATGGGACTGTTCTTTTTTTTCTTCACATTTGAGTTCCCTATAGATCCTAGATGTTAGGCCTTTGTCAGATATACAGTTGGCAAATATTTTTTCCCATTCTGTGGGCTTTCTCCCCACTCTCTTGATGGTTTCTTTTGCTTTGCAGAAACTTGTCAGTTTGATGATGTCCCACTTGAGACAAACTATCTTTAAAGAGACTATATAAGGAAAGAATATAAAATAGCTGTTTATTAAATTCCATTAACATTTCATAACCTACCTTACTTAGTTTTTAATCATTTTATGGGTTTGAATGAAAAGAACCATGACTAGTAAAACTGTGATATACACAGTTTTAAATATTACAGACAACAAATAAGCTACCATTTAATGAAATAATTTCTCTACCAAGCAGAACACAATTTCTTCCATATATGTGCTTAACTTCTATTCTTTTAAATTCTGTTGATATAAAAGATTTAGCTCTACTATGACATTTGTAGTACACACACACACACACACACACACACACACACACACAAATTCCATCTGGGATTTGTCTTCAGTTAATAGAAAACTTAAGTGCCAAGGCTCCGCTCTTCTACTTGAGCGTATAAAAAATTTGAGTGAATATATATATTTAAAACAATTAAACAAAATTAAATTAAGGTATCTCTGACAATTAGTGCATATTATATTCCAGGCACTCTTCTAAACCTTATAATGTATCATTTCAACAATACTTTCAATAACTTTATCATTTATGTTACAGTTTCCAAAATTGAAACATAAAAATATTTAAGAGTTGCCCAAGGACACAGAATTGGGAAGAAAGAGTCACAATCATAGCCCAGATTGTGGGTCCAGTGCCCTTATAATCATTCACTTGCTTGCATGGTATAACATAGGCTAAATGCAATAACATTAAAAGGGCTTACATCATTTAGCTTGCTACACATATCAGATGTATCTTATGTAAGTTCTTTATTTTAGAACCAATTAGGAAACATAATTTAAATATTGTCAGTGATTACAGATTGAACTTTAAAGCTTAGTACAATAGGTTAAATATGTATCTCCATTCCAAATATAAAGAACCTTTGACCACAATGAGATTGCAAATTTGAAATTATTTTGGAACAGGCTTTATAATACTTAAAAATGAAAATGTTAATGCTTGAGTATGATTTGAAAGGGGATGTTTCCACTGGATTTATTATCCAGGCATAGGGAGAAGAGTTTCAACATGATTCATCTAAAAGCTGAGATAGAATAGAATTAAACTATTTTCTGTTTTGCACCCCATCAAGCGAGCCCCTCAATAAGTTGGTAGAAAGGTAATAAGTTAAATGAGAAAACAGCAGAAATCTTTCATTATTGTATGCACCATCAGTTTCAAAGGCCACTGAGTTTGTGTCTATTTTCCAGTATGTGTTTTTTTTTTTAAACCTTGTATTCATTATCTTAAGTCTCCCAACACATCACAGTCTCTGTGAAAGGTGAACAAAGAGCTCTTAATTTTTCATTGGGAAGCTTACTATGATAGAATAATACCTCCCCAGAGATGTCCACATTTTAATTCTTGGGATTAAGTTGTGAATATGTCAGTATTACATGAGTGGAAATTATGGTTGCAGATGGAATTAATGTTGCTAGTTAATTGCCCTTAAAATAGGGAGAGTATCCCGGATTATCTAAGTGGGCCCAAAGTAGTTACATGAGTTCTTTCAAGTGGTAGAGAAGACAAAGAACAGATCAGAGAGATATGAAAAGAGGTAAGAGAGATGGCAGCACTGAGGAGACAATCGCATGGATTTGAAGTCTGCCAACACCTGAGTGAACATGGAAGTGAATTCTCCCCTAGAGCCTCCAGAAAAAAAAAAAAAATGCAGCATGCGGACATCTTGATTTTAGCCCAGTGAGATGATATTGAACTTCTGACCTCCAGAACCATTAAGACAATAAATTTGTGTTGTTTTAGGCCACTAATACAGTTTGTGGTAATTTGTTATTTTGTTTTTATAGCAATAGGAAACTAATACACCCAACTCACAAATATTCTGATTTTTAAAATCAACTCTGATCATTTTTCTCATGAAAAATTTAAAATATAAATAATAATTCAATCCATTTTTTGATTAGTAATCAAATGGTCAAATTAAAAATGTTTTCTAAAACTTAATATCCAATATTACACTTTTAAAACATAACTCAAAAAGTTACACTTAGAACATCTAAAATATATATTTATTTGCTGTCATGTCTATGTATATAAAAGACTAATTGTCTTTTATTTCATCACAATATCCTTGAGGCTTTCTGAGATGTTATAAACAAACTTCTTGACATCTGGGTATCATTTTATTAAGAAAATTATATTGGGAAAATTTTAATTATTGATCCAATTTTTCTAATATATATAGGCCTATTCAGATGATCAATTCATCTTTGTGTAACTTTTGGTAGTTTGTGTGTTTCAAGGAATTTGTTCATTTCTTTTAAATTAAATTTGTGAGCATGGAGTTATTCTTAGTATTCTTTACTATTCTTTCACTGCCATCAATCAATAGTGATAATTCCCCTTTTACTTAATTTCATTTTGACATTGATAATTTACATTTTTCTCTATTATCTTCCAAGAATTCCAGAAACAGTCTTCATTTTTGTTAAAATATTTCTGATTAGCCGGGCTCGGTGTCTCAGCCTGTAATCCCGCGCCTTTGGGAGGCTGAGGTGAGTGAATTGCCTGAGCCCACGGGTTCGAGACCCGCCTAGGCAGCGAGACCTCATCTCTACAATAAATAAAAAAAAAATCAACCGGGCATGGTAGTGCATGCCTGTAATTCTGGCTATTTGGAAGGCTGAGGCGAAAGGATCGCCGGAGCCCAGCAGGTTGAGGCTGCGGTGGCCGGGAGCAGCCACTGCACTCCAGTGTGGGTGACAGAGTGAGACTCCAACTCGAAAAAAAAAAATTCTGATTTCTCACATTTAAAAAAATTTCTTCTTAGTTTTCAGCTCTCTACAGTCATTATTCCTTTTAAATATTATTTATTTTATTCGTTGGAACTCTTGCCATATTAATTATAGATATTTAAGATTTCCTGTCTAAAAATTCAAACTAGTGTTATGGTCTAAGTAATGCTTGGTTGCTCTCCCTTGATACCAATAAATGAAAAGGGCAGGGAACTGGTAGAAAGAGTTTTATTTCTGAATTCGAATCCAGAGAGTGGAGCTGGGTTTTTGGCCTGTTTAAAATGGTGCTGCTCACCCTTCAGGCTCCACGTTTATAAGTCCAGAATTGTTGGTGCCTATACATTAGCCATGCGATCAGCAAAGCATGGTATAAAACTTAAGTTACAACCTCATTTTAGCAATAGTGGCATTTTATGGTCACTAAAATGACACAATTTTTTATCAGTAAGGCCCTGCAGATGCATTAATCAAGCCTGCCGTAGAGTAAAGGGAGTTTACAAGGCCGAAGACATCGTGTTTTATGCAAAAGTTATACATATTATAAAACTTATGATTGCATTGATACTATACTATTCAAACTCATGACTATTAAGAAAAGGGAGTAAATGGGGATTTACGTCTTTCAGTTATCTTTGATCTTTCAGATATAGCCTGCAAGGAAGTCAAGGATTCCCCTAAAACTGCTTACTGGGACTGCATAGGAGATAAGGGAACTCTTAGGAATGTATTCAGGACTGTATCTCTCAGTTTATTGGGCATAGTCTGCAGGGAGGTTAAGGATCCTTTGAAGCTTCTTACTGGGAATGCATAGGAGACAAAGGGAAGCACACCTTTTATTGGCTCTCAGGAACATTGTTCATGAATGTACAAGAGCACTTGGACACTTGCCATGCCCTTCTCTAAGGGCTGTGGCAATATGGACCGACATTAGTGAGTCTCTATATCATTAGCTGAGTCTGGTTCTACTTCTTGGTATTGAAACTATGCCTTACAGGGTTAAAGAATTGGTAGCTAACAAGAATTCTTGGATTTGTATTACAAGAAAGCAGAAAAACAGCTTCTGCTTGTAACAAAACTGGTTGACTCACAGAAACTGGTTGGAACCAATATGGCTGAAGGGGATCTACACAGACTACACCTACTCAACTGGTGGGTAACCTTTTGACATTGCAGCCTGAATCTACTCCACATAGTTCATACCAACTCCTCCCTGAATTTGCACACACATTCATGAAGAACCATAAAGAAACCAACTGCATATGCTCAAGGAAGTTTCCAATCTTCCTCTCTCTTTCCACCAATTATTAGTCAAGCTCCAAGCTCCTCCTCAGAAGCTATTCCTCAGATATACTGCTTTAAGAGAGATTGGGGAAGAAAGATTTGAGGCTGTCTTCTGTTTCCTTGCACCACAGCCCTGTAATAAACCTTTCTATAAAAATCTGGTACTTCAGGGTTTGGTGTTCCATTGCACAACGGAAAACACATTCAGTTCAGTTCAGCAATACTTTTCTTTTTTCATACCATGTTTTGTCTTGCCTTGTGACAAGTCTCGTAAGTTTTTGTTGAAACCTAAACATATTGTATCAAGTAATAGAAACTGAGGTACATAGGTTCTTAACATGGAGTTTCATGTTACTGGCTAGAAGCTGGACCAGGCCTAATGTTTGTTCTGACTTTAGTTTCAACAGTCTTCAAATTACTTTCCAGACCTTGTTTTGTCTCTTTCTTGACCTTCTCTTCCGTGTATATTTCTCCCCAGTGACAATATGTTTCTTACAGCTCTATCATTTTCAAACCATAAAATTGCAACCCCCCAAAAAAGCCCCCACCCCCAAAACCAACAAACCCCCCCCCAACTTTCCTATTTATATCTGGTACATATTCAAAGTTTAGAGAATACCCAATTTCTTTTTCATATTGAATTTTATGGTTTTTACCTAGGAAAATTCAAGTCAAATTGAAGAATACTGAAGTATAATTTGCAATTCCTATTTGATTAGACATTTTGGGTTTTTTGCTAGTTGAATGAAATGTTCCTAGATGTTTAATAACTTCTTTTGCAAAGGAGCCAGTAGCTATGGCACACAGATATTCAGTATTTGAGCCATAGTTCTTAATCCATAAAATCCTCACAAAAACCACTTCTCTGCCTTAGGAAATTCTTTGAGTGTTCTGAACTATTTAACAATTACATTTCCAATTATTGCATTGTATGCCATATGACATGCAATCTTCTAAGTGTCCTATGGTGTGACATGGTATAATCGTTTTTAAGAGACTGAGGACCTTCTCATTTTTTAGATATTTTTAAAGTGACAATCGGATCCAAATTCAATTACATGTGGTTCAAATAACATAAATGAGATGACAACCTTATGAGAAGTATTTCACTCAAGGTTCCAGGTTTCTGCCTATTTTAAGCAGAAAAGAAATTTGTCAAAGAACACTATGTAACAAACAGACTCTCCAGAAGATCCTGAAAGCCAGATTTGCATGCTATATAAACATGAAAGCTACAGGAACTGAATGGACCTAGTGAAATTTTCACTTCCCCCTGGGCTTTACACCAGTGGATTGGAGGAAATGACAAAAATAGCACTGATACTGAAGACATGAACTCTGTTACTCCTGCTGCTACAACTGCAAAGCCATTTTATTAACCTTTATATGTAAGAAATGATTAATAATGTGCATACCTGCTTCCTTATATTGCTTTCTTCTTTGTGCTGCTCAACTCCAAAATTATAAAGAATAGATGTCCCTGATTGAGGGAGCCCAGGTTATATGCCTATACTCCAACTGCAAGGTATGCAGGGGGATGAGCTCTAGTTTCTGCTTTGGGAAGGCAGGATCACTATGTGAAAAGATTTTTGAATAGACATATATTACCTTGCACTTGAAAGGTGAGTTAAGTTTGAACTTCTGCAAGGAATGAAGTAATATATAATACTTTGATGGCTGGTAAAATCCTTTTGACACTGACTGAAAGGTAAGTGTTGATTTTAGAAAGTTTACTCTGTGAAAGAATACACATAATACATACACACATATATTTGAATCAATTAAATAATGTGTTATATTATTTATTTTCCAACTCTATGAATAAAGAAATTTAAAGCCTAGCAATGACATTATTTCTATAGCATGAGTTATGGAAACAAGACAATTGTCTTTT
Organism: Carlito syrichta; assembly: GCF_000164805.1. Classification (NCBI taxonomy): domain Eukaryota; kingdom Metazoa; phylum Chordata; class Mammalia; order Primates; family Tarsiidae; genus Carlito; species Carlito syrichta. The sequence continues at coordinate 35,769 of NW_007246145.1, read as the reverse complement.
ACAGATAAATACAAGTTTAATATTAAGTAAAAGAATATCTACTATTTTATGGATCAACTGTAGATATAGAATTCAAGTTTTAAAATAGTCCTCTTTTTGTTATTTACAGATAAAATCTGAATTTTTAGTTTATATGGTACCTACTGAGTGACAATTATAGATATTAAGATCTTGGATTCCTTGTATAAGGTACATAAGATTTAATATTCTCAGTATGTAATGATGTTTTCTAAGTAGCTAGTAAATAAATGCCTATGTAAATGATTTGAATATCATCTAGGACCTCAAAATGGAAAGGAAATTTTATAACTGCATTGTAAATTGAAGAGCATTATGTTCTTTATAGAAGTTATCTATTTTAGCAATTACCTGTTATCTGCTGGAATAAAAGGATAAAAATGGAGCCAGAGAGAAGTAAGATACCAGAAAATGTTTTTTTGTAGATCCAAAAGAACTTGCATAATTGAAACTTTTAGTCAGTAGAGAATGATATGAAATCAATCTTTCTGGCTATGTTATTGAGAAGCTTTTTCTTAAGAATTAAATTCCTAAATAAATGGTGAATCTCAGAGAATAGACTAAGAACATCTTATTTCTAATATTTGCTCTTTTTTTTTGAGTCAGAGTCTCACTCTTTTGCCCAGGCTAGAGTACATTGGCCCGCTCACTGTCACCGCAGCCTTGATCTGCTGGGTTCAGGGATCTTCTCACCTTTGCCTTCTAAGTAGCTGGAACTACAAGTGCATGCCACCATGCCCGACTAAGTTGCCCGGGCTGGTCTCAAACTCCTGAGTTCAGGCAATCCTCTCACCTGGGCCTCCGAAAGTACTGGGATTATAGACTTGAGCCACCGCACCTGGCCTATTTCTAATATTTGCATAGCTTTTTCCCATGTTTAGAAATATCTATTTGTAAATTTTAATTACTTGCTTTGTAATATGATATGTTAAGTAAACTGTGACATTGAGATAACATAGCTTAATTTTTTATTCTACAAACTAAAAATTTGCATTATGAATTGCTTTTTAAGACTTCAAAATACTGAGAGGCAAAGAACCTCATACAGTGTGTCTTTAGCAAATTTGCAGCTCAGAAGCTGATATTTAGACTTTGTTTATTATTAAATTAATATGAAATCATTGAGGAAAACAGAAAGGAAGAAAAGATGAAAGGAAAGAAAGGAGGAAGGGAAGGAGAGAAGGATGGAGGATAGGAGAGAGGAAGAAAAGAAGAAAGAAATGAAATAAGAGAGAGTAAACAAGGAAGGGTAGCCTTCTGTTTCTATTTCTCTCAACTCAAAACTTAATTTATTGAAATTGTATGTAAAACACAATTCCCTCATATTTCCTTTCACTTTTAAAAACTTTTAAAAATAAATGAACTCTTGCCATGACAGGAGTTATATTAGATAATGGAATCACAGTTAGTAAAATGGGGTCAATTTATAAATGGTTATATAACAAGGGAAAGATTTATCACTTTTCTGGACTTACCAGGAGCAGATGCTTTGTATATTCCCTTCTCAATGTACAATAACTCTCTAATCCTAATAATAAGGTCATTTACAATTTTTATTTTGTTTTTAATTGATGAGCAATTGTACATACTTATGTGGTACAATCTGGTGGTTTGATAAATGTATGCATTGTGTAAAGGTATGCCATTCTTGTTTGGGGCTAATATGCATGCCTGCAAATTTTAGAAAGCAGAACTTCAACTTGGAGTACAGTGAAAACTAACTCCAAAGTAACTTACTTACTCATTGCCCAAAATGACATCAATGTTACTTGCCTCTCAAAAACAGCATGTGGGAAGTTATGAATGGAAGATCACCCAGGAGATGAGCTTGACTAGAAGGGTTCCTTAACTCTGCTGACTGAAAATGTTCCCTGAACAGCTTCAGGTTTGCAAGCTTTGACTCAGCTTGTACAACTGTATTTGGTATTGGTTCTACATGGTTCTGGGAAGTTTCCAGGTGCTGATTCTCTTCATCTGCAGGTGTGAGTCCTTGTGTCACTTTTCTCAGATCAGTTCTAATATCATTTCCCTCTTTCTCTGATATTTTATCCCAAATTAACCTCTGGAAGATGAGATAATCTGATCATCCTCTAATGTCTTTTAAATTGTCACAATATAAACTGCTACCTTGATTCTTTTAGGGTTTTCCATTTCATTTTTAGGTCTTTCTTCTCTCAACACAACCGGAACTCGGATATCAAACTTTCATTTTTATTATTTCTGTTGTATTCTTGCAAACATTTAAAAATAAGCCTAAATTTCCCCCAAAGAAATACAGACACTTCTGATTGACTGAAAGAGTCATTCTCAGTCCCGTCTCTACATTAGAATCACCTAGAATTTTAAAATTACTAATATCCAGACACCAATCCAGGAATCCTATTTAATCGTTCCAGCATGTGGCCTAAGAATAAGTTTTGTTTTTAAAAACTTCCTGGGTAGTTCAACATTCAGTGACAACTGAAAATAACAGCACAAGAAGAATCATATATAAGCAAAAGTTACAAAGAACAAACGGTTAATATTTCAAGATGTTATCTTGTTGTAAGTATTTAAAACTAAATATACTGAAAAAATCAGTATGAAGGATATTTAAATAGTAAAATATTAGGGTTTGTTTAATCTTCAGAGTTATATGAGATGTCAGACTGATAAACAACAAACTAATGCAATGAAGTGTTCCATGGCAGTGAATATTTTCTTTAATTAGCTGGCTTGTGGAGGAAATGAAGAGATGCTGGTCAAAGAGCACAATGTCTCAGTTATGTAAAATGAGTACTAGGTATCGAATGTAATGCACAACAACTATAGCTAATAATACTGTGTTGCATACTTGAATACTTAAATATTCTCACCACAAAAAAAGCACCTATGCAATATAATGGTATATTACTTAGCTCAATTACAGCAATATAGATAGTAAGATAGATAGATAGATAGATAGATAGATAGATAGATAGATAGATAGATAGATAGTAGACAGGTGACAGATTTATAAAAGCTACTTAAGAGTTTTGTTATTATATCTACCCCGCTAACAGGTTCATCTTTTCTGATTATATCTTTAGGTGATTATCTTCAGTAAATAAAGCCAGGAAGATCTCCTTTTTGAAGATAGAATCTTTAAATTGAATTCACCTTTTTCATTTTCAAAGCTTGAATGTCATTAAGTATTTAAAGAATCTTAAGCAGATGTCATCAATCTAACCTCCTTAAAGGATAGATTCCTTAAAGGAAGAAGAGTGGAACTGAATTATTAAATACAAAGCTTTAACTTCAAACGGACACACTTATAATGAGAACTACATTTTACTGTGTGATAACAATATACTATTCCAATGAATTTACATGCAATTACTCAATACAATAAATTGGTGAAACATGTACATTACATTTTCTAGATCAAGATATAGAGATGTGAAAAGTAGTGTCATGTGGTTAAATAATTTGCTTAATATTGCACAGTTGTTGAGTGGGAAAGTGTGACTAGAAGAATAATTACCACACAAATAGGTCTACTTCCTAATCCCTAGAACCTGTGAATGCATATTACATACTTGGTAAGAAGAAATAAGGTTGCATATGGAAATGGGGTGGCTAATCTGTTGACTTTAAAATAGGAAAATATTCCTGGATTATCCATGCTGGCCTAATATAATCAAACGGATCTTCAAAAGAAAGAGAAGGAGTCTGAAGAATAGTCAGAGTCAAGTGATGCTATGTGAGAATGACTTAACCAGCCATGGCTGGCCTTACAGATGAAAGGCGGCCAGGAGCCAAGGAATGCAGACAGTCTCTAGGAGTTGGAAAAGACGCTGAAATGACTTCTCCTGTATAACTTCCCAGGGAAATGCAGCCCTGCTAACACCTTGATTATTAACCCAGTGAGACCCACGTGAGAGATCTGATCTCCAGAACTGAATGATAATTGGGTTGGTTTTAGCCATTAAGACTGGCTAATCTGATACGACAGCAATAGAAAATTAATACACAAAGTAAGGACTTCATTCATGCATGCATAAAATCTTTGTTAAATTTCTGGGGGATGTCAGTGAAGAAAAAACAATAACAAATATTCTCTTGGAACTTTTCTTTTGGATGGGAAGCAGGGTAATTTGAAGCCAGGTAGTTAAGTCCAGAAGCCTTGTGCCATGTTATCCTATCTCTGAATAAATGTCAGAATAACTGTTGTCCCTACTTCAAACTTAGAAGTTGTATTTAAGAAGAAAGGCATTTTAGGCAGTAGAAATGTGTTTATATTTTGTTAAAACACACTTAAAATCTCTTATTAATATACAATCCTAACCATATGCTTAAATTTGAATCTACTAATTTTGAATCTACTAATTTTTGTCTTCTATTAAAACTGGTCCCAGTTATATAAGGACAGTAACTTTTTAAAATTATCTCTGAAATAGGTTTCAATATACATTTCTAATAAATGTACTTTATTTAAATATACCATGGCAGGGAATCTAAACCATTGACTTTATAAAGTCATAGCTCCTGGATCTTGAAAATAGAGAACAAGAACATTGATCTTATAATAACAAAATAAAAAGTACCGAGTTTGTTTCCTAAATACCGTAAAATGTTGAAACACATCTTGCTGATAAATTTCACTGAATTAGTGTATCTTAAGTATTTAAAAAGAGATAAAATTTCACCCTGCAGCAGTTGTCTTATAGATCTTATTCCTAGATATTCTGAAGACCTCATAGATCATGAGAATTTAATTTTAACTACATCAAATTTTCTATGAATTTACCATTTTATTTTCATATAGTGTCATCAAAATTCCTGTGTGTTGAAAAACTTACACTATTCAACAGGTGGAAATTTATTTTATGGAAAAAGAAGAAGCTCTGATGGAGAATATATTGACGAATATATGGGAATAACATGTCATAACCCATTATAACAGAAGCTTTTTCTGCATTCACACAAATATATAGTCGTTTGAAAATAATGCAATTTGTTACATTGCTAATTCAAAGTTTTTAGATGAAACAAAAATGAAAAGAAAAAAAAGCACCCAAGTTTCTCCCTTGACTTCTTTTCTCTGTAGAGGTCAGTTGTTTAAAAATGAGATTAAAAAATACATTTACACAATATTAGCAATCAAAACTTAATAAATGAAGTGACAGTATATAAATGACTTTTTAGATATGTGTTTGACTCATTAAATAGATGAGTTACAAGCTTTCATAACAGTTTTCTTTTTAATTCCAAAGAGTTTCTTCTTTTTTTTGTTTTACAGTATATTCTCAGTGAGCTCTGATAATGTGTCAAACATTATCATTGTGAAGGATACTAGAGGAAAAAAAATAGGGCAATCATTGCAGTCATTATACTTTGGTAGCTTAGTCTAGTACAGTGATTTTAAACAATGTGTGCAGGGGGAGATTTTGCAATATCTAAAGAATTTGCAATATTTAGAGATATTTCTGCTCGTTACAATTTGGGAAAGGGAAAGTGCTATGAGCATGTAGGGGTAGAAACTAACAATACTGTTAAACATCCCACAACTCACAGAATAGTTTTGATTTTTGTTTTTGTTTCTTCTTGACAACAAAGGATTATCCAACCCAAAATATCAATAGGCAAAAGTTCAGAGACTCTCATCAAGTGCAAAAAGAAAAAAATACCATTCTGGAAGTCAGAGTTAGGTCTAAAAATAACTACTTAATGATACTATCTGTCCAAAAATATTACTCAGTAATTTTTTTAACCTAAAATGTACCAAGTTCTGACAGGTCACTGGTAATATAAATTAAAAAGAAAAGTTCATGGACACTGAATTAAGCCACCTAGATTCAAACATTATTTATTATATTACTTATTTTCCTATTCTGCAAAATTGAGAAAATAGAAGCAACGTCATCAGATTTTATGAGACTGTAATAAAGTGTATGCTATGCCTAATATGTGAAAGACATTCAATAAATTTCAAATGAATTACACTTTAGCTTGGACTACCCAGAGCAGAGCCTGAGATAAGGACTCGGTTGCAGGGCTGCAATGTTTAACAATATCCTTAGTTCTGCTCCTACATGCTCATAGCACTTTCCCTTTTCCCTAGTTGTAAGAAGCAGAAATATCTCTAAATATTGCCAAATTCTTTAGCTATTGTGAAATCTCACCCCCGCCATGCACATTATTTAAAAAGTGATATACACTACTGGTATTTGTGGGAAGTGTACCATAGAGGAAGGAAGGAAACAGCTTAAAGAGTGAATCAAAGGAATGTCCTTATAAAAATGCATTATTAGTTTGTTGAGGTCACTAAAACAGGCCACTTGAGTGGTACCTATTTAAACTTCACAGAATTTTTCCCAAGATTTTACACCATGAGAAAAAAAAGAGGCAGGAAAATTTATATCTGGAATGCCATCCGTGTTTATTTGAGAATTTTATCCTTGAAAGGTAGGGATGAAAGGCTTGAGTGAAAGGTAGGAACTGGATGAGCTTCCTGTTTTGGAAAAGGTGCTGGGTCAGAAAGTTGTACTGCTTAGGCTGAAGGTAGGATACAGTCATGGTGGGGCAAGTCTGAGCATCCACTGAACCATCTGCCACAGAAAGCAGGTTTGAGTTCATGAAATATGGCAAGAGCAGCAGAGGTCACTTCTATACCTTTTAATTTTTAGTTGAAATATTTATGATAACTTTTAAATAATAGTTTTAATAATGTATACAACAGTACTGCAATACAAAACACTAAATGGTCGCATTAACCAAAGCTTTGTGATTAATTTTACATTAAACTGTGAAAAATTTTATTAGAATATTAAAAACAAAATATAAGAATCCTATATTTTTCTGATGATCAGTGGATGATTAAAACTCAACATCAAATACAAACAACAAACACAAATCCAATAAATAATAAATAGCTGACAAAGATCATTGAAAACTGGAGCTTAACCTACCTGTTCATATGTGGTCCTGTAGAAAGATTATGTATTTTTAAGCAGGTAGAACAGAGTTCAAGTGATAATTCTAAGTGAACCAGAGCAAAGTGTTAATTGATGAACTTCTTATTTTATTTTCAAAAGTGCATATTAATATACTTAGACAAAATTATTATTAAGAATAAATAAGCTATTTAAAAAACATGTCAAGAAATAGATGCCAAGATCCAGGAAAGGTTCTGAGATCTTACTCTACTTCTAAGCCAACAAGTTAGGGTTTCACAATTCCATGGATCATGGTAAAAAACAAAACAAAACAACAAAAACACCAAAAAAACAAAAAATCAAGAATGAAAAACAAATAAGACTCCCCAATTCAAGATAAAGGATAGTTTATTATTCTAAAAAATATTGGTAGATAGAGTATTGCCATTTTCTCACTGGCTCTCAGAGCTCTAATTTCCATTGGATGTCACAGGAAGGGGTGAATAATACCTGCCTACAGGTGGGTTATGTTATAGGGAAAGGAAACCTGAGTTTAGGGAACCCAAATCAATGAGCATGTTTGCCCTTTGTTTCAGAAGACATTATCTCTGTCTTGTAACACTGTTAGCAGATCTTCCCTTTGCTTCAGACGTAAACACTATCTCCATCTTCCAAGGCTGTTCACTAAACAAACATTTTGAAAATTTAGTCTGGGACAAAGTGCAGTTCGTACTTTACTCACAAGATATACAGAAACAAAAGATACAGACAAATGTCTCTCATAGCAGCAACTCAACATATTATTAATCTATTCTGTTTTAAAAGTAAATAGTACCTGAGGGCAAAAATAAAGTCGAATATACCTTACTATTCATTCAATTTTTATTAGGGATTATTTGAAAAATTAGGAAAAATGTTATCCAATTAATTACTAAATACCTAGTATCAATAATATCCTATGAAAAATGTTGGAAATTTTGTAATTGATATAACCAATAAATTGAACAATGAATTTCAAAATTTAAAATTTGTTAGTTAAAATTCTTTTAAGAGATAACATAAAACAAGACTCTGACTCAAAAAAAATTAAATAAATATTTAACACAAATGAAGAAACTTAAAATTAAGTAAGACAAAACTGACAATAGGAAAGGGTAAGCAGTTGTCTCACTGAACCCCACTGTATATTTGAAGTGTTGGAATAAAACAAGGAAATAAAAAAAACCTTCTTTAAACTTTATCTCTTGGTTATGTTATCTATGGATATTATTTTTATGGAATAATTCTTTTCTCATTCGGAAGACAATTGATCTACTTTTATATTGTATTTATCAAATGCAAGTTGCTTGCCTCACAATGTGCAGTACAGCAACCCTTCAAAGAAAGACCTGATTTCTCCCTCCATGTGAAAAATCCAGATACCCACAGAAGGAAATGCTCTGGGTAATCTAAGGTAATTTTTCTGTAATTTTGTGAGTAGGGAAGAAGGGAACAGAAGTAGGCAGTCCTCACAATGCAGGGTCAGCCAAACCTAGTAATTGTCTTCCATTGTCTTTATTTGTATATAATAATTCCTTTGCAATGTTGAATGTAGGAAGTAAAAAAAGCTGCAAACTTACTGCTAATAAAAATAATAAATATTAGTGACTTCCATTTCTGCTATCTTTGGTTATATCCCCTGGCATAGAAGAATTCAATTGTCACTCTAAATAGTACACTTATTTTCTTATGACTTAGATAATCTGTCAGTCATAGCGTGTGTGTCAATAACAATATCATCTAAAATGTAGAAAGCAGTTTTCAGTTTATAAAGATTTATTTTCATAATTACAATCTTTGTTTGTTTTGGTCAGCCTAGGTGGTCAGTACCAATTCAAGAATCAGAAAAAAAAAAAAAAAACACATACACATAAAAATGTGTCATATCATGGGATTTACAAGACTGCTGAAGCCTATTTATAAATTTCTCAGGATGTCATTGAATCTAAAATGAGAAATCCCAGGTTATGCTAGAATTTAGTCCTCGTAAAGGTAATGTGTTTGTCTATTCTATTCACAACTGCAAGCCCAGACACTAGCCAGTGCCTAGCATAAACAAGGTCTTGAAGAAATGTATGTGTTGATGATAATTATAGTTCATTTAATAGTCACAACAGAGAAAACTAAGAGTCAGACATGTGATGAAGATGAAATTGATTTTCCAACAAATATTATTTATTTAAGTGTATAGTTAATGTATTTCATTTTCAGGTAAAAATTAAGATAGCATGTTTTAATGATAGTCTATTATTATTTTTGTAGCTAAATTATTAGGTTCTTATGTGAGGATGTTTATAATTCTCTAATATAGCAAATTTATGCCTGATCACTTTACTTGTCTATTTCCTTGACAAGATAGTAAGAATAAAATAGCCCTCAGTGACACCGTAATATGGTAACAGTCTAGAAAAGAGTACACATTTTGAACAATTGTATTTGTAAACCCATGCTAAATATTTAATATTGGAATAATTATAGTTGTGTAACCTTGTGTTTATTTAACAGATACTTTATAAAGACTAGTATATGTAAGAAAATTAGCATGGTAGTTGTTATGAACCAGTTACTAAATTAGTGAGCAAAAATTTAAAACAGTGGAAAAGTAGTGCCAGGCACAGTACTGGTGATATCACATGACCTTATCAAAATTTGCTTTGTATAAAATATTAACTTTGCATTCCACATTTGCTAAAAAAAAAACTTATAAGTTACAAATGCTACTATATAAATCTAAAGCAATATTTAAAGTTCAGCATCCATACTCAAAGTTTTACTATTCTCAAAACTTAAAAGTTGTGGAATTTACTATTCTCAGAACTTAAAAGTTGGTTCAAAAAACACTCAGACAAATAAGCAAAATTAACAGCATGGCACACACACGTACACACACTATATAAGATAATCAAGGCTTATAAGTTATTAAGCTTTGGGCCATGTCAGATGAACTAAATTTAAATATATATTTATTATATTTGAGGACTTAATGACTCCTTATATACTTAATTTTTTCAGTCATTGGCTTTTTGGAATAGCAACACACCACAATAACCTCAAAAGTCTTTGCTTTAATACACACACACACACTCACACACATTAGCAACAACTTCTCGCTGTTGCTTATTCTTAAATACATTCCTTTATTTACCCCTCAAGCATAGATGAGAAATATTGTCTCCTTAAACTTTGTAATAACCACTCTGCAAAATACAACCTTTACCTAAATTGTCCAGCTAGAGGCATAAAAGATGAAGAATGAGTGGATAAGTGGTGGCGAAATGGCGTTGAAGCATATTTTTAATTTTATATCTCTGCTTTGCTTTTAATTTCCTCTCATGTGATCATTGGTCCATTCAAAATCCTGATGATATTTTGATTACATTCACTTAAGGATTAAGAACCTGTCTCATGGTTTAGTGACTTTTCTCGCATTTTGGTTCAAAAAACACTCAGACAAACAAGCAAAATTAACAGCATGGCACACACACGTACACACAAGTGTGTGAACATACATATTCCAGTGGATGTTTTTTAACCCTAGTAAGTCCTCCCATCCATAGAAATATATTCTCCTTATGGTGTATAGTTCATATCACTTAAAAAATATTTTATTAAAGCATACCTTGTCTGACATTTACATACTAAAATGACTATAAAAATCAAATAAATATAGATATAAATACAAAATTACAGGATAATTTTTTGGGAGATACAAATGGAGCTCATTGTATGACATGTTGGCTTACAAACTTTTAGTGAGGTGAAGAGGTCCAGTGGGTAGTTAGATACAAGAGACAAAAAGGTCTGGCAAAATATGTAGAATCTATAACATTGATTTTGATCCATTATCATATAGCCAGTAACTAAAGAGAAGAATACATTTAAATTGAAAGTAGAGAAAAGATAAAAGTAAACTTCTACCAAAAAAAGCAATATTTAATAATCAACAACTCATTACCACATGGAATGTACTCCAAGATCGGTTACATCCTTGGCCATAAATCAAGCATACACACATTTCTTAAGATCGAAATACTGCTGTGCACCTTCTCAGGCCACGGTAGATAAAAATAAATATCAGCACCAACAAAATTTCCCCCAAAGCCACAGAGACATGGACACTAAATAGCATAATGCAGAACAACTCATAGGTCAACAAAGAAATCAAAACAGAAATTAGAAGATTCCTGGAAACAAATAAAAATGAAGAAACATCTTACCAAAACCTCTCTGGGATGCCATGAAAACAGTTCTAAGAGGCAAGTGATATCTCTTTGAAAACACATCAAGAAAACTAAATTAACAGCCTAACAAATCACCTCAGTGAGCTGGAAAGATAAGACCACCAAAACCCTAACTGTAGCAGAAGAATCCAGATTACTAAAGTAAAAGCCCAAATACAGGACATAAAGATAAAAAATATCAAAGAAAAAAATTCCACAAAACAAAAAGTTGTTTATTTGAAAGAATAAATGAGATTGATGAACCCATAGTCAGAATGACCAAGAAAAAGAGAGAAAAATCCCAAATAAATGCAAAAGACTAAATCGCAAACGAAAGTGAAGAAACACAAAAGATTAATACCGATTACTACGCACACATGTAAGGAAACACACTCGACAACCTAAATGAAGTGGAGGACTTTCTGACATCACAAAAGATTCCAAGGTTGAAACAAGAAGAAATTGAAGCACTATTTAGAGCAATTAACCACCCAGGGTATTGACTTTGTCATAAGAAAACTATGTTAAAAAAAAAAAAGGAACCCTGGACCAGATAGCTTTCCAGAGAAATTCTAAAAGACATACAAGGAGGAGCTGATACCAATCCTACTGAAAGTACTTCAGGCAATTGAGAAAGATGGACTTCTCCCCAAATCACTTCATGAAGCTAACATCACACTGATACCCAAACCAGGCAAAGACCCAACAAGAAAAGATAACTACAGGCCATTATCCCTGATGAACATACATGCAAAAATTCTTGACAAGATTCTATCACAAAAATCATCTACCATGGGCAAGTAGGCTTCTTCTCTGGGATCCAGGGCTGGTTCAACATCCACAGGACCATAAATGTAATTAAATACATCAACAAATGTAAAAATAAGAACCACATGATTATATTCTTAGGTGCAGAGAAAGCTTTTTATAAAATCCAGCATCCCTTCTTGATAAAAACCCTTGAACACCTAGGCATAGAGGGAAAATGCCTAAAAGTAGTAAGCACCATCTATGATAAACCCACAGCCAGCAAATTGCTAAATGGTCAGTAGCTGGAAGCATTTCCCCTGAAAACTGGAACATGATGATGCTGCTCACTCTCACCTCTCCTGTTCAACATTCTGTTGGAAGTCCTAACTAGAGCAATTAGACAAGAGAAGGAAATCAGGATATCCAATAGGAAAAGAGAAAGTTAAGTTATCCCTCTTTGCTGATGATATGACCCCATACCTCGTAGATCCAAAAGAATCTGAAAAAACATCCTGTCACTGATAAAGGACTTTGGCAAAGTCTTAGGGTACAAAATAAATGTGCAAAAACAGTCATATTCTTATATATCGACAACAGACAGATAGAGAATAAAATGAAAAGCACTAGCCCATTCACAATAGCCACAAAAAAATAAAATACCTTGGCATCTTTCTAACCAGAGAGGTTAGACCTTTATGATGAAAATGACACAACACTGCTCAAAGGACTCTAAGGAGACACAAGCAAATGGAAAAATAATCCATTCTCATGGATAGGAAGAATGAACATTGTTAAGATGTCAGTCCTACCAAAGGCAATCTACAAATTCAGTGCAATACTCATTAAATTAAATTACCAGCATCATTCTTCTCAGACCTGGAAACAATAATTCATAAATTAATATGGAAACAAAAATGACCACAAATAGCCAAAACAATCCTCATCAGAAGAAACACAATGGAGGCATCACATTTCTAGACTTTAAACTTTACTATAAGGCTACAATAATCAAAAGAGCCTGGCACTGGTACAAGAACAGGCATATAGACCAATGGAAAAGAATAGAGATTCCGGAAGCAAAATCCTAATTTCTCAATCAACTCATCTTCAACAAAGTCTCTACCAACAACCACTGGGGAGAAAAGAACCTATTCAGTAAATGGTGCTGGGAAACCTGACTGACCATGTGCAGAAGATTGAAACAGGAACCCTACCTATCATCATACACAAAAATCAACTTTAGATGGATCAAAGACCTAAACATAAAACCTCAAACCATAAGAATGTTAGAAAATTCAGGAGACACCCTATAGGAATTGGAGTAGACAACTAATTCCTGATCAAAACCCCAGATATACATGCTGCAAGAGATAAAATAGACAAATGGGATTTCATGTAAATGGAAAAGCTTCTGCAAAGCAAAGGAAGTCATCAAGAAAGCAGGGAGACAGCCCACAAAATGGGAAAAAATATTTGCTAACTGTATATCTGACAAAGGCCTAACATCTAGGATCTACAAGGAACTCAAATGCACTGAAAGGAAAAAAACCAAACAGCCCATTTAAAAAGTGGGCGAAAGACATGAATAGACACTTCTCAGAAGAAGATATATGGGCAGCCAACAGACACATGAAAAAGTGCTCGGCCTAACAAATCATCAGAGAAATGCAAATCAAAACCACCCTGAAATACCACCTAACCCCAGTAAGAAGGGCCATCATTAATAAAACAAGCAACAGATACTGCTGAAGACATGGAGAAAAAGAAACACTTCTACACTGCTGGTTGGAATGCAAACTAGCTCAATGTCTATGGAAAACAGTCTAGCAATTTCTAAAAGAATTGGAAATTGACCTTCCATATGACCCAGCAATCCCCCTACTGGGAATATACCCAGAGGACCTCATATTATTCTACAAAAAATGATACCTGCAGACACATGTTTATTACAGCACTATGCACAATAACAAAAACATGGAACAAACCGTACTGCCCACAGAAACTATACTGACTAAAAAAATGTGGTACATATACACAATGGAATATTATGCAGCTATAAAGAAGGACAAACATATGGACTTTGCAGTAACTTGGGATGGATTTAGAGTCTATAATACTCAATGATGTATTACAGAAACAAAGAACCACATGTTCTCACTCATAAGCGAACCTTGAACAATTACCATAATACTGTAATAAAGGGATTGGCAGTAGTGGAAAACTGCTGATGGGGGATGGGATTGGCAGTAGTGGGAAACTGTCCGGGGGTGGGGGTGGGTACATCTCATCAACAAGGGTGCCTGCATAAGGAACATTTGTATACCTAACCCTGAATTGTACCCCACATCTTTAAAATAAAAAATTTTATATTAAAATTAATAAATAAATGCATCACCAAAAAATAAAAAATAACATTTATTACGATAGTATAAGAAAGGGCCGGGCTAGGTGGCTCAGCCTGTAATCTCACGCTTTTGGGAAGCTGAGGTGAGTGGATTGCCTGAGCCTGCGGGTTCGAGACCTGCCTGGGCAGCGAGACCTCATTTCTACAATAAATCAAAAAATCAGCCAGGCATGGTAGCACATGCCTGTAATCCCGGCTATTTGGAAGGCTGAGGAGAAAGGATCGCCGGAGCCCAGCAGGTCGAGGCTGCTGTGGCCGGGAGTGGCTACTGCACTCCAGTCTGGGCGACAGAGTGAGACTTCAACTCAAAAAAAAAAAAAAAAAAAAATTAGTATAAGAAAGGGATTGGCATTAGCAGTGTACTTCCAGGGGAGGGAGGAAGGGAACACAACATCAATAAGAGTACCTGATCTCAAACCAGGTGAGATCAGAAGGAGACCAAAATTTTACTTCTATGATGACCACTTGTATACCTAATCCTGAATTGTACACCACATCCTTAATATAAAATTAAATTAAAAATGAAAACAAAAGCAAAAAAAAAAAAGTGAGAATTTTCAACATGTACCAAAAAATGGCAGTATAGTTGAATAAGAAATACACATTTCTAGGAGCAAAGGAGAGTCATGGAAAGAGACACTTTCAATGTTTGGCACAGACTTCTGTTCAGGTAGTATGAATAATGAAAAGTTAGCAAGATCCTTTTCAGGATTTGGAAGACCATATAGAAAAATGAAGAAATCACTAAAGAACTATTCTTTAAGACACAGCTGAGAAGTAAAATCTCCCATGGACACCGTTCCTAATTCTTGTAGTAAATTTTAATTCAAGTGAGTAGCAGGTATGGGTCGAAAAACATACAATGCACAAGACATACAACAAAAGTATAAAGGAAATGGTTTCTATTTTTATTTTCTTATTTTCCCTACAATGTTCATTATTGGTATCAAAAAATAAAATCATGATTGTATAACCTTGTATGTGTTTTAATACTACGCTACACATGTCAACCTTCTATCCACAAATATATCAAACTTTGTAATAAAAGTATTATTCTTCACCTATTATAGATATTTAAAAAATCAGTTGAAAACTGCCATATATAATGCTATAAGAAAGCGATTGGCAGTAGTGGAAAACTGTTGGGGGCGAGGGGTGGGACTAGCAGTTGAGGGAAGATGCTAGGGGAGGGAGGAGCACACCTCATCAACAAGGGTAACTGCATGATCAATGTTTGTATACCTAACCCTGAATTGTACCCCACATCTTTATAATAAATAAATAAGGAAAGAAAAGAAAACTGCCATATAATGGGTACAAGTGGAATTCCTCCAAATGTAGGATATTGCTGTATACCTGAAACAGAATAATTGGAGACTAATGAAACTGACATGACTGACTAGCGTATAATTTAGAATTATGCATTCCAAACTAGTAAATGAAAGCCTCTTACAAGGTAAGTGCTGTTTAGACAATAAATAGTGACAAATGACAAACTACAGTAAACATAACTCTTGTCCCACCCAAGCTGTGGTGATATAGATATTAAAGACAAATAAGCGGTTATCATGAAATGTTGTTAAAACTTTTGTGAGAGAGAACGGGACACTGAAAGAGTCCCGTTGGTTGGTTTGGGATTGTCTTGGGAAAACTATTTATTGAAAATGACAGCTACAATAAGACCAAAATAGTGAATAGGAACTAGGCAGGCAGGCAAGTGGAGTGTACGTATACATGTGTGTGTTTCTGAGAGTGGATAAAGCATGTATAGGGGAGTAGTGTTTGCACAGAAACTTGCTAGGCAAAGGGAAGATTCTCAGCTAAAGCAAATAAATGTGTGAGAGAGTAAAACATATTCAGCAATATTAGTTCTGTATAACTGAAGTGGGCAATGTGAGGGAAAGAGTCATCAGAGATGAGGCAAGGCAGACACCAGGCAAGACCTTACAAGACTTATTAGGTAATTTTAATTTTGCCTTAAAGACAACAGTGTGTTGTTAGAGAATCTTAAGCATTAAAATGAGAAGATGATATATGGTTTTTCAGTGGTGGCCACAGAGAGCTAAATTGGATTAAGTGAGCAGAGAAATACTAAGATGTGGTTCCAGGTGACCACTCCAAAGGAAGGACTCGTATAATGGTAGCAAGGCAGGGAAGAAATGCTAGTGGTATTTAGGAAGTGAAATTGGTATTATCTGATTTTTAATGTAAAGAAAAACGAAGAGTAAGTCAAAAAATTAGCCACTTGGTAGAAGATATTTGGGGTTGAAATATGGGGGAAAGACAATGAGCGAGTTAAAGTTTGAAATATTATTTTTAAATGCTTATATGGTATTTAAGTGGAGATGTTTCAGAGAAGATCAGATACTAATCAGAAGTTCAAGACAAGGAGGAAGGTCATTTTTATATGACATTTTAGAATCAACATGAATAGTGGCTGAAGTAATAGGAATAACATCATCAGAGGAAAGTGTGTTAAATAAGAAGAGAATCTAACAATGAATTTTGACCTATGTTAGCACTTGTAGTCTCCTTTAGATTATAATTCATTGGTAAAAGATTCAGAAGAAGAAATAAGAAAGTGTGGTATCATAAAAGCATTGTAAGGTAGTGGCCAAAAGTGTCAAATGCTTTAGAAGAAATAAGCAAAACATTTGAGATGCACCTCGGTTCTTTATGAGAGAATTCCAAGGAAGATGAGTTCAGTATAGACAATGTGAGTCTCCAAGAGCAGATAAAGATTTGGACATAAAAATAGCCTGGTAGGAGGTATTTTTTTTATGAGGAAGGGAGAGAAAAGATGGGAGCCGGAGAATTTAACAAGATTGAGCAAATGTGTGCTGTGGATGTTATGAAGGGTTTAAGTTTGCTCATAATCGCTCTTATGTTGATGGAAATGTGCCCGAAATGACAGAGAATTTTAATATGTCAAAAAAGGATAATTCAGAAAATCAAGTCTTCAAGCACGTACAAAGGGATGAGCTCTAAAGTGAAGCCAGAGTGATAAGTCATATGAGGAAAGACAGTCTTTTTTTTAATCATAAAGCAGGAAATAAATGGGAATCTTTATGTGCAGATATATGTAAATATTGAGAGCTTATAGCTAAAGGTGATCTAATATAAATTATTTATATTACTCAGAACTGAGATATGAGGACATCGAATGAAAGGAGAGAGGGAAGGGAGGGGGATTCTGTGGGTGGAGGCAGAAGAATTAAAATAGCTTTTGTGGAAAGTTATGAAACATTAGGTAAGGATTGATAAAGAATCACAGTGAAGCACAGGTAAGGTGCGGTGTCATGAATATACAGGACACCAAACTGTGCCATTTGCTATTGCTTGGCGACGCTTCCTTTGGGAATACTTATCAGTAGGATATAGACTTAAAGAAAGACAATAGTTGCATTTATTCAAGGCTGGAGTTTGATCAAAAAGAAGATAAAAGAAAAAACAACAACAACAAAGCTGAAAATATTGGAACCAGTAGTTGAATAACCTAGAAACTCAGTATGAACTTTTCCATATTATAAAGTTTACTTAAGGCATCTGATATTTGCAATAATATTCTGATGTTCTGATGATTAAATGATATAAATTTTGTGTAGCATGTAAAATGCTACTGGAAAGAAATAAGCACTCATAAGCATTCAGAATTAGGGTCTCCTCCTTTCTTTCTTTAGCAACACATAGGAAATGTTCAGAGAATAAAACATCATCTTTGTTTTTGTAAATTATCATAGAAAATTTAAAAATAAACAGAATTACCTTCAGAATAAATTTTTAAATCTCTAAAATCTCACTATATAACACTCAATTACACAAATTATATAACATGAACAGTCAGCATAGAAGGAGAGAGTCTTTTCCACTGAGGTAAATACGGGGATGAGAAGCAAATTGTGGTAGATAATGATGTCTAAGACTCATCTTGGCATTGTATAATGAAAAATTGCTTGGATTTTATAACAAGGCTATGAAGAATAATCCATTATAAAATCTCTTAGGGCTTTTAATAAAAATAAATTTTTCTATGTTCAGATACAAATATAAAACCTCTGCTAACAGGAAAAGGAAACAAACAAACAAACAAAAAAACACCTGGAACTGAAATTTTCCCTATGGAAATAAAAGTACATTTGACTCCATAATAGAATGGAATATCAATGATATAACCCTTTCATTGCTCTACTGGAAGCATGCATTTATAAATTTTACATAACTAAGACACTGTTTTAACTTGCTTAAGCTGTTCTCTAGTACAAATTTTATTGTCAATATTTTCAAGTTATCTTTGCAGCATTACCTTACATTAAATCTTTTTTTTTGAGTCGGAGTCTCACTCTATCACCCAAACTGGAGTGCAGTGACCTCTCCCGGCCAGGGCAGCCTAGACCTGCTGGGCTCTGGCGATTCTTCCACCTCAGCCTTCCAAGTAACTGGAATTATAGGCATGCACTACCATGCCCGGCTAATTTTTTGATTTATTGTAGAGATGAGGTCTCGCCAAGTTGCCCAGGCGGGTCTCGAACCCGAAGGCTCATGCAATCCACTCACCTCAGCCTCCCAAAGTGCAGGATTACAGGCTAAACCACTTAGTCCGGCCTAAACCATTTTTAAATTATCCACATGGCATATGTTACCATGTGTTTTGAAAGTCTCCGAAACCTACCTGATCACTTTAATTTCATGGAGTGCCTGATGAATTTCTGACATACAACTAGAAAAAAACTGCTTACTTGATCATCGCTTTCAAAGGCAGATGAAAGGATTAAGATAATGCGGTATAGGCCAGGCTCGGTGGCTCAGCCTGTAATCCCACCACTTTGGAAGGCGCAGGTTAGTGGATTGCCAGAGCCCATAGGTTTGAGACAAGATCCAGCAACTTAGTGAGACCTCCTCTCTACAATAAATAAAAAATTAGCCTGGCATGGTAGTGTGAGCCTGTAGTTCCAGCTACTTGGAAGGCTGAGGTGGAAGGATTGCTGGATCCCAGCAGGTCGACACTGGGGTGGTCGTGAGGTGCCACTGCACTCCAGACTGGGTGATGGAGTGAGACTCCAATTCAAAAAAAAAAAAAAAGAAAAAAGAAAAGAAAATGTGATACATATACATGATGGAATATTATTTAGTCATAAAAAAATGAACTCCTGCCATTTTTTGGTCATTATTTATTCATAAAAAAATAATGAACTCCTAACATTTTGTGGTTACCAGAAGCTAAGAAGAGCAGTGGGGAAGAAGAATGTAGAAGGATTAGTTAATGAGTACAAAATTACAGTTAGATAAAAGGAATAAGATTTAGTGCTCGACAGCACAATAGGGTGTTTATAGCCAACAATAATTTATTGTGTATTTCAAAATAGCTAGAAGATTTGAAATGTTCTCCACACAAAGAAATGATAGATGTTTGAGGTGATGAATATCCTTAACCATATTTGATGATTACACATTGCATGCTTGTATCAAAATATGACATGTACCTCATAACCATGTATAACTACTACATACCCAAATCACTGAAAACAAATTTAAAAAATAGAATAAAAAGAATAGAATGCAGTAGCTTTAAAAATCTGTCATCTATCTATCTATCTATCTATCATCATGCAAATATGACAAAATAAATAGTCTTTGAAAATAAAAAGTTTTGAGACCCTCCCTTGAGTGTGTGGGTATAATGATGGTCCTTGAGGAATTAATTACATCTAAACAAGGAGCTATCACTTAGGTCAAAGCCATAGAACAATTCTAGGCATCACTTACTTCTGGATAACACCTGTTTAGATGCTTGAATTCATCTTTTTGTTCTCTCAGCTAAATCAACCAAACTATCCCTGCCTCTTAGTTGGAGAAAAGTAAAATATGTGACCTATAGCATTAATATGAATAAAGTTTATGTTGTAATAGTGTAGCAAAGGGCAAACGCTGCAAACAGTAGCTATTTTCTCACAATGCCAATAGTTTTATTCAATTTAATTAATTAAATAATTCTTAGTATCTTTACTGTAATTTCAATTTAAAGTGTGTACTTATGTGTTCTCTAGTAATCATGTAAAATATAAAATATAAGTATTCTAATTGTTTCATTTCATTTCTCTTGAAAGAAAAAATTATTTTCTGACTCTAACTGCATTTATACCAACGAATGCTCTATGATTATAAAAACATTTATTTTCAAAATAAAATTTCATTGTTTGACAAATTAAAGGAGAAAATTGCTTTTAACATAGAAAATCTTTCGATGATTTTGTTAAAGCATTTTCTACTTATTTTATTCAAAATATACACTAGCATGTGTTTTTTTTTCTTAAAAAGAGAGAGTTTGTCCAGTACAACTTGTGTGAATTTTTATCATACATTTAATATTAACAGGTTTCTTCTTTCTCATTTTTTAAAAATAGGATATTATTGCATGTCTTTCTACATTGTCATTGTAAACATCAAATAATATAACAGATGACAAAAACAACTTTTGGATTAAAATGTTTGTTTATACACATACATCATATGATTTAGCATTTTAATTCTTTATTGGGTTGCGTAAAATTCTGTGCATTTTGAAAATTCTGGACAGTATGGCTTGGCAGCTGTTGGGGAAGGGGTGATCAGTAACTTGGAGTTGCAGATACAGGTGACAATAGATTTATCAAACATATGAAGGAATTGAATATTTAAATATAGCTTTTTAATTTTTTGTTATGATGTAGGTTTAATTTTAGTGTTTTCCACAGAAGAAATGGGTAGAAAGAATTGAAAATGAAACAATAACTGGAAGCAAACTTTTGGATAATTTCTTATTACTACTGTTTTTTACTATCATGATTTTCACTGCTATTATTACTACCACCACCAACCACCAACAATAATAAGAAAGACAGTAACAGTAAAACCTAACTTTTATCTTACAGGAAAGTTTTCCAAATGCTTTATAGTAAATTATTATAATGACATATAGTGATGTTTTCTGTATCTGTACATCATCCATATTATTATTGACTTCATTTTTTAAAAAAACTCATGCGGATATAATATTTCTACTTCAGTATCCTCTTGGAAAATGTTATCCTTGAAAGAATTGGTGTGGCATGATTAGCTTTATTTTGTTCCAATTTTCATTAAAATAAAAACATCACAGAATTTTAAAAAAGTTTATCAGTGCATCTCTTAAAATAAGTTTCTGCTCATTATTTGCCTGCTAATTAAATTTTGAAAAGCCTAGATTTTTAATTTATATACATTTTACAGATAAAAGAAGACAAGCTTATAGAGGTCAAGGAGCATGTGCAAAGTCCCCCTGCAAATCAGAGATAGAGCTTTTTCATCAGTGCAAAATTCATGATATGAGTAACCTGATGAGCTTGTGTCCCTTAAGATGCTAATCCAAACGCATACCATCTCAATGCCTACTAGGAACTTTTCAGAGTGGCTTCTTGTGGCTTTTTCTTTTGAGAAAAAGACAGGGTCAGATGTCCACTGAAGTCTTTGAAAATCTTAAGATGCTAAGCAAGAGAGTTTGTGCTGTTTGTCCTTGGATTTTTGAATTTTGTTTCTCACATATCAAATTATGCATTTGCTTGAGAGCATTGTGGCATTTATTAATTATCCAAGCTGAATTCTCATTTTCAGTAAATGGTACCTTACACAGTGGGGCCATGTCAGACAGGAGTTTTGACCGGGGAACAAATGTCAGTGTGGTGAGGAGCCTGCTGAGTGTTTAATAACTACAAATGAAGAGCACTGTTAGTGTTATAAAGCATTGTTCCATCACCCAGTAGGTTTCCGTTGTAAGTAAAGATAAAATGACTTGGACAATCTGTACTGAATCCATCAGCATTAACTGTAAATGCACCAGGCAAGGCAAAACCGTTTTATATAGAACAAATGTTGGAGAGGAAAGAGCAAAAGGGTCATTAGCTGACAAAAAATAAAATACTTGCAGTTTAAACAATAACTGCACAGTATCATGGTTTTGCAAAGTGACTGTACTCATAAACCATTTTTGAACCCTATTCATTCTTTAAATGTGGTGGAGATAGAGTCAGAGAGGTATATACACATGTTATAAGTATATTTATGTATTCTAAGACTGAGAAAGGACAATGAAAAATATTAAACCTCATTCTCAAATAAAATAGTTGTGATTTTAATATGTCTGTAGTCTCCTAAATATAGGAAATATAAAATATATTGAGCACATTGTACTTAATTAAATGGTAGCATATTGTCACCATGACAAGAGGTGTTTCTTTTTAGCAAAAATTCTTATGTTTTTGACATTGTCTTTAATTTTGGTTCAACAAATGACAGTCCTTAGAAGGAATTATGGGTCAATAAGAAAAGCCAGATTAGATGTGAAAATTTGACAAACATTTAATTAGACATAAATTAGCAATTATTAAATAGGAATATTACCTCTAATTCTTGCAAAAAAATCTGTAAAATAAATATTATTATAACATATAGTAGTTAAAGTAGATGCTGTTGATGCTCAGATTTAAGTGAA
This sequence comes from Carlito syrichta, assembly GCF_000164805.1. Lineage (NCBI taxonomy): Eukaryota > Metazoa > Chordata > Mammalia > Primates > Tarsiidae > Carlito > Carlito syrichta. Next base: position 12,939 of record NW_007246145.1, on the reverse strand, counting down.
GTCAGGGTCAATTAGAGTGAAAATCAAATCTGTGGTCTTGAGACACCACCGCACAGCTATGGCCAGTTGTTTAGTCTTGAAGAAAAACATTGGCAAATATGAGCCCATGAGATCCATTAGTGGAAGCCACAGTGACCCTGGAAAAGAGATTAAAACAAAACAAAAACATGGAGGGTATTCTATGGACAAAACTACAAATGCAAGAAGAATATTTATGCTCGTATTAAAGAATTTCTTGGAGAAACTAAAGCTGCTGGAATTAAGTTGAGAAAGGGAGACTGAAAGAGAGGAAGATATAGAAGGAGAAGGGGCAAAAGAAGGAGGAAGAGGGAAAGGGGAAGAGAAGGATATTGGAGGGGAGATGGGAAAGGAGATAGTGATTATCTTGGTCGAGTGCATCAGACATGTCATTGGCTCAGCTGGCACTAATTCACTACTGAAAGTCCCATTATTTGAGCTTCTCTCACTATCAATTTGAAACTTTAGATGTTGTCATCTTTCTAAGACTCTTGGTCCTCTTCACCAGTTTACACTTATTATAGCTATTCTCTCATTCATGTTGGAAGCATGAAAATTAACACAGAAACATGGAGTCTGGGAATTAGCAGGTTTGGGGTTGAACTTTTTTTCTTTTTTTGAGTTAGGGTCTCACTCTGTCATACAGGCTGGAGTGAAATAGCATGAGCATAGCTCGCAGTCTCAACCTCCTGGGTTCAGGTCAATCTTTTCTCCTTAGCCTCACAAGTGGCTGGGAATATAGCAGTGTGCCATCACACCTGACTAATTTTTCTTTCTTTTTTTTTTTTTTTTTTTTTGAGTTGGAGTCTCACTCTGTCGCCCAGACTGAAGTGCAGTGGCCGCTCCCGGCCACCGCAGCCTCGACCTGCTGGGCTCCGGCGATCCTTCCGCCTCAGCCTTCCCAGTAGCCGTAATTACAGGCACGCGCTACCACGCCCGGCTGATTTTTTGATTTATTGTAGAGATGAGGTCTCGCTGCCCAGGTGGGTCTCGAAACCGCGGGCTCAGGCAATCCACTCACTTCAGCCTCCCAAAGGCGCGGGATTACAGGCTGAGCCACCAAGCCCGGCTTTCTTTTTCTTTCTTTCTTTCTTTCTTTCTTTCTTTCTTTCTTTCTTTCTTTCTTTCTTTCTTTCTTTCTTTCTTTCTTTCTTTCTTTCTTTCTTTCTTTCTTTCTTTCTTTCTTTCTTTCCTTCTTTCTTTCCTTCCTTCCTTCCTTCCTTCCTTCCTTCCTTCCTTCCTTCTTTCTTTCTTTCTTTCTTTCTTTCTTTCTTTCTTTCTTTCTTTCTTTCTTTTTGTAGAGATGAGGTCTTGCTATGTTGCCTAGGCTGGTCTTGAACCCCTAGGCTCAAGCTCTCTTCCCAAAATGCTGGGATTACAGGTGTGAGACACAGAGCCCTGGGTTTGAATTCTTACTCTTTCCCCGCTTGCTGTATAACCTGCCCAAAACACCTAACTTATCTGAATGATTTTCAATGTTTTTCTCTTTAAAATGGAGATAGAGACACTTTATTTATTTATTTATATTAAAGATGTGGGGTACAATTCAGGGTTAGGTATACAAATGTTCATTATGCAGGTACCCCTGTTGATGAAGTGTACCCCCCTCCCCTGGCAGATTCCCACTACTGCCAATCCCAAGCCCCCCAGCAGTTTTCCACTACTGCAAATCCTTTTCTTATAGTATTATGATAATTGTTCAAGGTCCTCTTATGAGTGAGAACATGTGAAACTCACTTCTCTATTTCTGTGATACATCACTCAGTGATACATCACTCAGTATTATAGACTCTTAAGTCCATCCTGATTTCTGTGAAGTTCATGATTTTGTCCTTTATGGCTGTGTAATATTTTCACATGATGGATCTGAGCACTAAATGAAACAATGTATTTCTGCTCTAATAAATGAGTTGCATAAGCTTACCACTGCATAAGGGTTACAGAGCTTTGTCTTTTGCACTGTCAGAAGTTTTTCATTATTGTAGATATTCTCAACTCAGGTGACAAGAAGAAAGTGGTCTAGTTTTTTGATACTGAAATAATTTCCAAGTAATAGAAGTTCATTTTTGAAGCTCATGACAAGTTTTATCATCTTTTTAAATAAACAAGTGACAGCAACATATAAATACCTTTACTTAAGCAGAAGACACTGATTCTAGAGGGAAAAAATAGGAATACTTGAAAACATATGGTAACTTCATGAAATATATGTATAAAAAATTACACTACCAAAATTTACTCTATCCGTTTTTCTCCTTTATTCTGATAAGTTGTTTAATTTTTATGTTCTTTAAAATTATTAATATTGTAAAATAAAGAATAGAGTATTATAGAGAAATATGGAAGGAAAGAAACAGATGCATAATGCTTTTATCTACCATCAAATCTTCTAATGTAGTGACTATAATTAATATAATTAATTAAAAAAATCTCTAAAGTTACTGAATGATAAAGAAATGTTGCTTTTTAAGAGCTCATCTTTTGTGTCAAAAGATGATTTTTTTTCTTAAAAGAGAACAGTAGAATATACAATCTTGATAAGCATCATTATATGTCTACTATTTATATTTCAAGAGATGGAGTGTGTGTTGGTTATTCTCTTTTCTGACAAATCTAAACCTTAATAAGTACATCAAGTTTTCCTCTGAAGTTCGCACTAAAAAAATTCAGATTTTTGTTAAAACTGTAGCTGAATCTAAATTACAATCTTTTTTTTCCATTTTTTTGTCATCAACTCTAAAAACAGACTTATTAGCATTAATGACTATGTTGTTTTTACATATTTTGACATCAATTTATTAGACTAAGAAGGAAAAAGGAATACTAAGTCATTCACAACCAGCACCATCTTAGCTGTCTTGTCAAATTTCAAACAAATGAACATTTTATCTTTAAAATGAATACTAAAAAATAGCTGAAGTTCCCATATAATTTTATAAGACCAATACTATAAATGTTTAAAGTTAAAGTTTGCTAGATATTTTTAGTCATAACACTATCACTGTGATTTGTCAGTAAGTATTATTTAGAGGCTGCTAAAACCAAGCATTTCTTCTTTGAACTGTTGACAATGTAGAAATAGATCTATGAATGTTAAAAAATAATTATTTATTCATAATTATTTATACCTTCCTCAAATGTATATTCTAAAAGAAAAAAAGAAATAAAAAGAAAAATGAAAGGAAGGAATGGAGAGAGGTAGGGAAGGAGGAAGGAAGAGAAGAACAGACGGAGGGAGGGGAAGTGAAACAAGAAAGTCAGGGAGACCATATTTTGTTTGATGTTGTTGCTGACTCCAATTGACGATCTATAGAGCTTCATTTTTGATGTCAAAATGTGTATTACACACCTATTGGGATATGTTTTATGTCTATCTTTGTGCTAACAAAGATGTAAGGATAGCAGGGTCAGGGTAGAATGGAGAAAACACAAAATTTGTGTTTCCCAGCCTCTTTGTCTACCCTCCTTGAACCCATATTGGAGGATTTAGAATTCTTTCAAATTATATTCAATTTTGTAAGAGAAACTTTAAAAACTGCTACACATGAGGAGATATAACATCTTTTTAAAGTGTGCTTTGATACTGATCTCTTATCTGTTCCCAAAAGATTTTCTGTTTTGTTTGTTTTAAGTCAGTATCTCACTCTGTCACCTAAACTGGTATACAGTGGCACAATCATGGCTCACTACAGCCTTGACCTCCTGAGTTCAGGTGATTCTTGCATTTCAGCCTCTCGAGTAGCCTGGAATACAAGTGAGTGCCACCATGCTCAGCTATTTTTTTAATTTTTGAGGTCTTGCTATGCTGCCTAGACTGGTCTCAAACTCCTGGACTCAAGTAATCCTCCCACTTCTGCCTCCCAAAATGCTGGTTTTATAGACGTGAGACAATGTGCCCAGTCTTGTTTTTGATCAAGAGAGTAAGTTAAACTTGACTGAACTGGATTTTTCAAAATAATATCTTTTCTCCTTGTCAGTAAAGACCTACTGGAGTAACATTTTCTCTTTGAGAGAAATTAATTTGAGTGTATTAACCAAAATCTAACCTGAGGCCTGATAACATTATTTCCAAAATAGATACCATTTTACTAAAAAGGTAATATTTATAAAGAAAGAAAAATTATTATTCACAGAGATGAGTATCTCTGAAATTGTTTTGGGGTTTATGTTTTCTTTGTTTCAAAATTCAGAATTTAAAAATGGGGTATAGTTGCCACATAAAATTATCCTGGCAATATACTACTTTGTATTGTTACCAACAAAACACTATGGATGAGTGTGCTTCTTTCTACTTTTTAAATAAATGATCTTTTAAGGAGAGGAGTGGCAGAAAGGCATACCGTATATGAAATTTCTGCCAGTGTTATTGAATGGGTAGGTAAAACCCAAACAAAAAAATTTGACATGAGTACAGTATATATGTTTCTAGTAAAGTCACAGAACATAAACAGATTTATCTGTGAACATGCTTTGATAATTGTGAGTGAAAGAA